>NC_048298.1:94324388-94374168 GCF_013100865.1 Trachemys scripta elegans
TATATATATATATATATATATATCTCCTCCATTATCTCTCTGTATTATACAATAGATGTGATTACACCTTGTACTATTTTTCTTAATGAAGGCACCTACATAGCTCCACATTCTTGAAATGTGGCCTAAATGCCTAAGGCCTAAAAACAGTCCAGCTGTTAAGAGACCAAAATGTCAAAGCAACCACTAGCTGGATTCACAGGCATCTACACAAGCAAACACTTAACCTACTTTCTCTTACTCTTAATTCTACCTTCCTGTTGAATAAAGAAGGACTAATCTCTGATGAGTTCTCTATTTTTACACATTAAAATGTATATTTTCTTAGTATTTTGTGCTCTTTCTTGTAGGGTAACAAGTTTAACTATATCTGCCGTGGATTTTTTAACGGAGCTCTTTCCTCCCTAGTCAGAAAACCTTTGACCCTAGCTGTTCTCTCAAATTGCTCCCTTAGGGATATTTGGGGAAAAAAGCCTGGTTGAAGATCTCTGAGAAATGTCTCGTATAGTGTCTGTCACAGACCAACTTTGCTATGACAGTAGTGTTGGGAAGAAGACACTGCTCTCAAGAAGGCAGGTAATTTTCACCATGAGTCAAAGGGGACAAATCTATATATCTTCTGTGGAAATGTCTGGTGCCAATGTTCATACCAAACAGTAACAGGTTTTACAAACAACAACATTGGCATCGTGCCTAGCATTTAAATCTCTCAAGCCATTCCTTTTAATTGGAGTTGTGGTATCCACCTCTTTCCTGCTAACACTCAAGCAGAGCACTTGGAACTATTGTAAACACAGGCTAAGGGCTATCCTGGAGTCAATACTAACATCAGCTTCAAATCAGTCACTAAAATCTTGTATGTTGGCTGGAGAAATAATCTTTGAAGCCATCCTCCCTGTCTTGAGACCAAATTCTTCAGTCTTTAATTGAGTAACACATCCATTGACTTTAATGGGAGGTTTTCCTCAGTTAAGGGCTGTCAGCTTTGGTTTTGATCTTTTCTTTAACTATCAGAGGAACGCTCCAAGTTTTTTGCTCCACAGCAGTGAATACATTACATCATAGTAAAAACGCTTAAAATGCTGTATTCATTGTACACCCTGATAGCGACGTCAAGGCTGCAAGCATACAGCCAGTACTAGTGACAACATCTGTATTGCTGCCAAAAGTCAGGACACACGAGGAAAGGCCTTTATAATGTCGTCCTCTGTATATGTTTTCTCTTTGAAGGAAATTCCACATATTTAGCCAGTTTCATCAGCTTGGGCTTTAGTATTTCTGGCAGCTTTATTTATCTAAAAGATGGAGGAAAAAGCCCATGGTGTCAAGAAGCAGCTTGACTCTCAGAGTGTTTGAGAAGTATTAAAGTGCGACTGTGAAGAAGTGTTTGGTATTGACAGATCCATTGGCATAGTATTGCCATTGCCTTGTTGCTTGACCTTAGCATCATCTTCCCTGCAAATGCTAATGAGGGTGAAGAGGATTATCCTTTGGCACTGACAGTCTCACTGCTGAGATGAGGTGATCTTTCCTAGTCTTCTGCCAGCAGAGTGAGTCCAGCTCATAGTCACACCTTCTCAAATGGCAGCAAGAACACGGGAAGCAGCTTCGGCATTGACCGGCGCGGATGCAAAAATAGTTGGGTTCAACTTAGTGTCGCACTTCAGCCCTAGCAAAGGGACATTTGGTAAATGAAGAAATAAGGCTAAGTCTACACTTGGAGTTGGGGGTGCGATTCCCAGCTCAAGTGAACATATTCGTACTAGCTGTCATCAAGCTAGTACACTAAAAAATGTGTTGGCACTGGCAGCTGAGAGCAACAGCACAGGCTAGCTGCCCCAAGTATGCAGCTACGAGGTCAGGGCAAGTTTATACTCAGAGCGGCTATTCTGTGTTGCTGCTCGCCACTGCCCCTGCTATTGTGGCTACACTGAGGGTTAAAAAAGGAAGGGGACATATTCAATAGCTCTCACTGAAAAAAATAAGAAAATACTAGCTGCTTTGGTCCAAGATATTGCTGGTTTGAACAAAATCATTTATGCGTCCCTGTAAATGTCAATTCAAGAAGAATTACTCCATTCAAATGATTTTTTAAGAATTGCTTTTAGTATGGCAAATATCTCTCTAGATTTCTTGCTATGCAATTGCTGAGACAGCATCCTTGGTTCTGTACTTTGGAACTCTACCTTGAAGTTAATATGCAGTGCTAGACTTGTCTTGGAAAGTCCTAATGTCTTTAACTTTAAAGCAGATGACCTCGTGGCAAAATTTGAAGAGACAAGATATCTCCTGGATGTCTAAATCTCATTGTCCTGCTGTCCCCAATATGGAAAGTGTCTGTGCTAGTAGCAGACTAGAAACCTTTATTTACTGTTAATACAGAGACAGTTCTTATGCACTATTTCCTTTTCCTGTGTATCCTTTGGTTCCTTCTCCAAAGGCTCAGTTTTGTATTAACCTCTTCCCAGACTTCTGCCATGAAAGGGGGTGTTCTTTTTTTTTCAAATAGCAACAGTACAGCCAACTCCTTTGCTCACATCTAATGAAGGATGAGGGTCCATTTCTGCTACCTTTAAAGGATATAGATTTCCTTTTTTTCCTGCATTTAGAAGTTCAGTTAATCTCTTTTGGATAATCCTTTTTCTATGGTAGATGTTCGTGTTGGAATATTTTTTGCCTTAACAGGACCAATTTTAGGCTTTGGATTTAGGAGACACAACTTTCACATCAGAATTGCTCTCTCTCATGTGCGCACATGCGCACGTACACACACACACACACACAGAAATATCTTCCACTCTGTTAGCATCACAACCAATATTTACCAATTGCCTGGAAGAGATAACAGCTCATCTTCATGATCTAGGTTTCTAAAACTAGTCCAGGGAAGATGTAATAAAAACTGCTGCTGGCTTTCACCTCACTTTTTAAATGTTTTCTTATCAGTTGAGAAGTATCTACTCTTTCCTGTTGAAACTGAACTTCATGGGATCTGTTTTGGAAGCACCCGAACAAAGGGATTCTTTGCAGGGGACAACTTAAGTAAAATGCAGATTCTTTGCCATGCTTGCCATGGGAAGTGGAAGGTAAGGATACTGAAATGGAATCAGAGACAGTTGATACATTTTATACTCTAGAAGGGTACAAAGTGAATCCTTGCCAATGACAAATGCCATCATGCAATGCAAAGTTCAAAATGATCCACTGCTATTAAAGGGTGTGACATTACCAGGAATAGATGAACTTATGCACACAAACAGCTCTTTCAGCTTTCTTGGCTCCAAAAGAATAGTTGTGTGTATATTAAGGTTGCTGAATATGTGGCAACAGAGATATTTCTATGAAGTTCAGGTCACGTGCACTCCAAGAGTTACATGAAGGCCATTTGGGAAGTGTAAAAATGGAAGTCCTTGTCAGAAGTTGTGCATGGTGAATAGGGATTGTACATAAATGGAGGAAATGGCAAAATACTGTCAGCAAACACAACACATCTAAACATGCCCCGTTTCATCCTTGGGAGCGGCCCAGCACCCCACTGTAATGAATCCACATGAGAACATAGCCTTATATATACTAGATTTCATGGCAGGATGTATGGTGCCTCTCATCCATCTGTTTTTAATGACAAAGACTTCTCCATTTTTGTCTGCATTCTCACTTTAGCCCTGCACAAACTTATGTTTGCTTCACTATAGGCAGTGAAATTGTTCTTCTATGATCTTATACAATACATGTTGAAGGGATTCCAGTAGTGCTCCTGTCATCTTATCTGTCTATGAACTCAGATACAGATAGAGAGTACATATGGCACACTTCAAACACACACATGATGGAGACTATAACTGCATTGGTTAGGTAGAAATGGAGCTGATAGATGCAAGACTGGCTGTGACCGATCTTGTTTGGGTGGTGCAGAACCTGACAGTTTAACATTGTTTGCTTACTCATCAGAGGGGCTTTTTCTAGTATCCTGTTTGAAAAGGACATTTGGCTCTGGCACTTACTCATTTGTCATAGGTATTCTCTGAGCTTATATACCTGGCAGTTATTTCTATTCCCTGGCGGACACGCTCAGTCAGTGATTCAATGAGCCTTCTTTCTCTTAAAGAAGACACAACTCTTTAGCTACAGTAGAGCCAGTATTCCTCTAATTAGCATCCTGGTTTTGGGATCTGTATTGGTAACATTTTCTGAAGGTAATGAAAGTACTCTGAGAACAATTAAATCTTCTATGCATAAAACAGACTATTTTAATGGAAACAAAATGTCCTGTTTTGAGTAGGAATAAGGACCTCAATTCTTGTCTTAGTTGTGGAGGTTGTCCTTAACTAAATCAAATGCTATTTTTAAAACTAAAACTAAGAATTAAACATAGATACACTCTCTGCTTTGTAATATTTCTAGAAAGAGAAGCAG
Source organism: Trachemys scripta elegans (assembly GCF_013100865.1). Taxonomy (NCBI): domain Eukaryota; kingdom Metazoa; phylum Chordata; order Testudines; family Emydidae; genus Trachemys; species Trachemys scripta. The sequence continues at coordinate 94,328,805 of NC_048298.1, forward strand.
ATATTAATTACACAGCAATACAATTCAGTGTTTTCTCAGTTTTTGTCTACACTGCAGAACAATAAATGAAGCATCCAAACAGAGGGGAGGTAACAAGGAAACAGAGGACTAAAGTCTGTCCATCATTTGTGGGGGGTCAGGTGAAGAAATCAGGGGGAGCAAGTTATTTCTGATAGAAAAGAAAACATATTCAAGTACAATTCTTTGCTGGAACACAGATTAAGATATAGGAAATGAGGGCCTGGTCCAAACCCCATTGAAGTCAATAAGAATCATGCCACTGACTTCAAAGGGAGTTGGGTCAGGCCCTAAAGGCATAAAAGTCAATTTAATCTCCCCTACATAGTTCCATTTCAGAGTCTGCATATTGTTTCCTGTCTTCATGTTTTTCAGAAGTTTCTGTACAGAGAACATATATACCAAAATGGAAAAGTCTTACTGCTGTGCATTACCCAGAACTTCACTGCAAATAGGATAGAAGTGAAGACCCTTCATCAATAAAATCTTTAACTGCATTCAGCATTTGAAACTTTCTTTATTAAGGGCCTGATCCTGCACCATTGGGGCCAAAGGGAGCTCTGCCATTGACTTCAGTAGGTCCAGGATCAAGCCTTTACTGAGTTTCAGGAATCGTATTAGGAAAAACTATTCTGTTTTAATTCCTTTTCTTGTACAGGAGTCTCTCCCTGACTCAAGTATCTATAAGGGTCCCATTAAAGGGGCACTATCAACCTGAAATCTGATGAATTTCAAGAAATTAGTTTAAAATAGTATCAGATACTACCACTGACCTTCAGCGCTCCTGTCAATTTTTGTGGTTTTACAATTGCATTGTTCTAGTTTAAAAAATGTTGTTCTCTCTCCTATTGCTGTGTAAATAATCTACACACATGGGGGAAATTAGGAAGTGACTCTATTTGGTAGAACCATTTTATATTCACAGTGCTGTTAAATGCACAAAGTAAACAAATTGAGAAAAATATTTGTCTTGCTAATCTTTCAGCAATAGCGAAATGGTGTCCTTTCAAAATATCAGTGGTAACAAATTTACCTTTGAATTAGGGCTGTCGATTACAAATTATTATGACTGTCAATTGATGGCAGTTAATGCCTGAGATTAATTGTAGGGCTGTCGATTAATCACAGTTAACTCACGCAATTAACTCAAAAAATTAATCGTGATAAAAAAATTAATCGTGATTAATCGCACTGTTAAACAAAGAATACCAATTGAAATTTATTAAATATTTTTTGATATTTTTCTACATTTTCAAATATATTGATTTCTAGTACAATACAGAATACAAAGTGCACAGTTCTCACTTTATATTATTTTTTATTACAAATATTTTCACTGTAAACATGATAAACAAAAGAAATGGTATTTTTCAATTCACTTCATACAAGTACTGTAGTTCAATCTCTTTATTGTGAAAGTGTAACTTACAAATGTAGATTTTTTTTGTTACATAACTGCACTCAAAAACAAAACAATGTAAAACTCTAGAGCCTACAAGTCCACTCAGTCCTACTTCTTGTTCAGCCAATCACTAAGACAAACAAGTTTGTTTACATTTATGGGAGATACCACTGCCTGCTTCTTATTTACAATGTCACCTGAAAGTGAGAAGTGGCATTTGCATGGCACATTTGTAGCAGGTGTTGCAAGGTATTTACGTGCCAGATATGCTAAACACTCTTATGCTCCTTCGTGCTTCGGCCACCATTCCAGAGGACATGCTTCCATGCTGATGATGCTTGTTAAAAAAATAGTGTGTAAATTAAATTTGTGACTGAACTCCTTGGGGGAGAATTGTATGTCTCATGTTCTGTTTTACCTGCATTCTGCATATATTTCAGGTTATAGCAGTCTCAGATGATGACTCAGCACGTTTGTTTTAAGAACATTCACAGCAGATTTGACAAAACACGAGGTACCAATGTGAGATTTCTAAAAATAGCTACAGTACTAAACCCAAGGTTTAAGAATCTGAAGTGCCTTCCAAAATCTGATCGGGACGGAGTGTGGAACATGCTTTCAGAAGTCTTAAAAGAGCAACAGTCCGATGCGGAAACTACAGAACCCAAACCACCAAAAAAAGAAAAGAAAATCAACCTTCTGCTGGGCATCTGACTCAGATGATGAAAATGAACATACGTCAGTCCACTCTACTTTGGATCAGAGGGGTAGCCGTGTTAGTCTGAATCTGTAAAAAGCAACAGAGGGTCCTGTGGCACCTTTAAGACTAACAGAAGTATTGGGAGCATAAGCTTTCGTGGGTAAGAACCTCACTTCTTCAGATGCAAGATAACGATCTACTTTGGATCGTTATCGAGCAAAACCCGTCATCAGCATGGATACATGTCCTCTGGAATGATGGTTGAAGCATGAAGGGACTTATGACTCTTTAGTGCATTTGGCACGTAAATATATTGTGACTCCAGCTACAACAGTGCCATGCAAAAACCTGTTCTCACTTTCAGGCGACATTGTAAACAAGAAGCGGGCAGCATTATCTCCTGCAAATGGAAACAAACTTGTAATAAAAAATAAATATAAAGTGAGCACTGTACCTTTGTATTTTGTGTTGTAATTGAAATCAATATATTTGAAAATGTAGAAAACATCCAAAAATATTTAAATAAATGGTATTCTATTATTGTTTAAGAGCACGATTAATTGCGCGATTAATCGCGATTAATTTTTTTAATCGCTTGACAGCCCTACTTTGTATGTAATCAGCAATACTACTGGATTCTGAAAAAAATTAAAGATATTGTAGAAAACGAAATTCATCATTTGCTGCATCTGCATAGCCATTGTCTAACTACTTTCCCTTTGGGATTCTCAGATTTTAAATTCTTGAGTTACACACACCAGTTGGTCCACCGGCCTTGTTGTGCCAGTCATCTTAATTTCCTCAGTCTCCATCCCCATCTTGCCTCTTGTTTTTTTCCACATACTGGTGAGGAATCTCCAGACTTTTCAATTTAATGCCCACCGTGGAGAGCTTAAGCAACAGTGCTTCCAATTTATGATCCAGAAGTGGGAAATTGCTTCCCAGAGTGGATTACATCTTTTCTGTTTTCTGTTTGAAAGCTTCCAGCTGTTCTCTAATGGAGAGCTCTCCTGCCGCAAAAGGTAAGGGAGGGGCAGCACATCCTGCAGTAGCTATAACTGTGTCCAATGCATTGGCAGAGTGGGAACCAGAATCCCAATTTGTAGTAATTATTTTTAGCTGTGTGTTTGGTGTCCACCTCTCCTGCTCCCCCTCTGCCCCCCCCCACAAAAAAATCTGGCCAGGCCCTGCTAAATCAGATTTGAATCTCTCTTCTGTCGGTTCATCTGAGAATACCCTGAGCATTAGATAAAATATGTGAGCATGTAGAGGGCTATACTATCAACCCCTGTTTTAAGAGTAGCTCATGAATTGTCTTGGATTGCTCATGAAACTTATATGTCTTGAACGTAATGTGACAGTGCTTGTTTCACTGTGTGTTTGAAGCACCAGTTAAATAAACATAATTATAGGCTGGGCTGATCACACTGTATCCCTGTCTCATGCAGTGCAAAAGATGGACCTGCTCTAGGAATGAATCAGGGTTGCATAATGAAAGAGACTATTGTCTGTAGGGTCCTCTGCCTGATTAGTTGCAGAAGTAGGAAGGTGTGTACTATTTTCAGGACTCGAACAGGCAGGTCTAGGCCTGACCAAAACTAACTGCCCTCCCCTTCAACTAAGGGGAGGAACCACTAAGTCCAGGATCCAGTTGATTATGGAGGACATGGAGCAGAGAACCCCCAGCAGCACCCACTGCTCCTCAAAGGAGTCCCAGAAGTCAGTGATCACTGACCAGAGGAACTCTGCCTGAAGACATGAGCAGACAAGGAACCAGAACTAGGCCTGGCAGTTGCAGAGGATCCATACCCCCATTCCAGCTTCCTCCTCCTGGAGTGATGGGTGGCCATCTTGGCCAGCGCCAGGAGGAGGCTGATGAGGAGGTATTGCAACTTTGTGGGGCCATAGATGGGGTGTGCAAGGATTAGGAGGTGCCAGGAAATGTGAAGTCAGAACCTCCATACGTGATTCTGGAGGAGCCAGAAGAGGGGCTGCAACCTGACACACTCTACGTAGATGTGTGACAGGGTCTCCCTGTTGCCACAGATGGGACAGGTGCTGTGGGAGTTCTCACGACTCTGTGCTTATAGCTTCATGAAGGAGCCACAACTAATATCCCCAGAGAGCAATGGGCTGAGAGCTGAGTACAGACTGGCCCACTGGGATTCCTGACCCTCCTTATGTGGTAGCAGATCCCACCACTGGGTGTCGTGGTGGGACACAACTGTGAGGAAGTGGATGGTGTGAAGCACAAGCGCATACAGATGTTCTCTGGGTGTGGTTTGAAGGCAGACTGGCTGAAAGTTATGCAGCCGGCTCAGGTTGCATGTTGGGGGCAGCCAGGGAGGCTTGCAAGGCGGGGGCCTATGATGAGTTCCAGAGGACTGGGGTGAGGGATGGTCAGGAAGCGCTCTCCCACAGGACCCACCTGAAGAAAGTGAAAAAAGCAGTAGGCAAGGCTGCTGTCACCTCCTGGAGCACACAACGGGTAGAAAGGTGTATACCTATTGTGGGTACCGGAGACCGTGGGCTTAAGCCCACCAATAGCTGAAGGCCCTCCCCCTTAGCTGGGGGAAGGGGCCAGTGCACCCAAGTCACAACTGAATGTTGGGGACAACAAATAAAAAAAAAAGGGACAAGAGTGAAAGTCATAAGGTAAAAATCAGGGAACTGGAAGGAGAAACTGAGCGGAGAACCTCTGACAGTACCCACTGCTCCTCAAAGGCATTCAAGGAGGTAGTGCACAAAGGAACTCTGCTCAGAGGCATGATCAAACAAGGGATCAGAAGTAGGCCCCACAGTTGCAGAGCAACCCCCTCCCCCGTCCAGCTTCGTCTTCCTGGTATGATGGTTGGCCAGGAGGGTGATGAAAAGGTCTCATAAATTAATGGGGCTGCAGACAGGGTATGTGAAAATCATGAGGTGCAGGGAGAAGTGCAACCAGAACCTCTTACTGAGGTTTTGGAGGAGCCGGAAGAGGGGCTGCAACATGGCGCCATCTACATAGATGTGCACCAGGGTCTCCCTCTCACCACAGAAAGGACTGGTGTTGGGGAGTTCATGAACCACACTAGGTACAGGCCCATGCTCATGGATGAACTGCCAGCTGATATTCCCTGCAGATCCTGGGACCAGAATGGAGTACAGGCTGGCTAACCAAGGTTCCTCGCCCTCCTTAGATGGCAACAGGTCCTGCCACTTGCTATTAGGGTGGGACACAAGGAGGAAGTGGACAATATGAAGCATGAGCACATACAGATGTTCTCTGGACCCGGTTCAGAGGCAAATAGGCTGGATATTGCGCAGCTGGCTCTGGTGGCATGTCAGGGCAGCCTGGGAGGCTCGCTGGGTAGGAGCCCGATGACATGTTCCAGAGGCCAGAGTTGAGGGGTAGGCAGGGAGCATCCTCACACAGGTCCCTCTTGAGGAAAGTGAGAGAAGCAGGAGGCAAGTCTGCTGTCACCTCTAGGAGCACATGACAGGGGTAGGAAGGTTTGTAGTGAATAAGGCAGGGGATTGTGGGAAGAGAGACGATGGTCTCATGGTTAAGGCAGTTGAAAGCAGACCTGATGAATTGGATTATATCCCTGTCTCTGACACAGATTTCCTATGGATTGCTGGGCAAGTCACTTAAACCAAACTTTTCAGAGCTGGTCACTAAGGATATGTGTACACTGCAATTAAACACCCACAGCTGGCCCACATCAGCTGATTTGGACTCATGGGGCTCATGCTACATGTCTGTATAATTGCGGTGTAGATTTTCCAGCTCAGGCTGGAGCCTGGGCTCTGGGACCCCACAAGCCTGAACCCAAACATCTACATCATAATTAAACAGGCCCATAGCCCAAGCCCCGTGAGCCCGAGCTAGAGGACGCAGGCCAGCTGTGGGTGTTTAACTGCAGTGTAGACATACCCTACACCAGTGTGGTCCTCATTTCTGAGTGCCTGATATGAGACCCTGTGTTCTGACTTGCAGAAGCGCTGAGCATTCACAGCTGCAGTTGAAGTCAATGGGAGCTGTACTTTGAATATACAAAGTGCTCTATAAAAATCAGGATTTTGGTAGCTCCATTGGGGAGCCACAGTTAGTGAACACTGTTGACCTTAATCTCAGTGTGTCTCAGCTCCCCATCTGTAAAATGGAGATAATATAACGCTCTCATCCCACACAAGTGTTGTGAAAATAAATTCATTGATGTTTGTGAAGCGCTCAAATACTATAGTGATGAGCACCACAGAAAAGCCTATGAAGAAATTAATAATTCTATCTTCAAAGCAGGGTTGGAATAATGTGCAATAAATAAGGCCTGGGACCACACATTGAACAATGAGGAGAAACAAAATGTTGAATAGCTGCCCATTAAGTGAGCACCGTCCTTTCTATACACTGAATGAGGCAAGAGTCTTGTGGAAAATAGCATGTGATCACGTAATTAAAGACCGTATCATAATGCCTATACACAACTAAGGTTGCAAGATAATCTTCATTTCCTCCTAATTTATGAGTGCTTGACTCTGAAACTATAATAATCTTCTTTTAACATAGCTTTTTGCATGTAATAAAATGTATATGGTTGTTTTTAAAGCATACATTGGGTAGCTATTGAGCTGTCCCATAATTCACTAGATACAATATACCATTTTTCACTCATCCACTGATGGTGTTCTCTTTTTCTTAAGGTCTACTGGCAGTTCATTTCAGCCAGAGTGATGAAGAAAGGGCAAACCCTTGAGAGAAATTCATATGTGCTTTAACTCTAGTAAAAAGGACTTCAATGGAGTTATATCCGGGATGAATTTGGCCCCTTATGCCTATTGCTTCATTCTTAATTTCCTCCAGTACCTCCAGCAGAGACACACTGTATTTAGATGTTATCATGAATAACAGATAAATGGAAAAGAGATTTTAGTTTTCTTGGTCAAAACCTAACTAATCTGTAAATATTTTCGGGCTTGTCTACACACAGAATTTGTACCACTTTAACTATACTGGTGTAACTAAAGCAGTACAACCTCCCACACCCAAGTGTGAACACCGTTATACTGGTCCTGCAGCAATTGTTCAGCATCTTGAAGGACAAAACCCTTAAAGATTGCTGGTCTGCATGGCAAAGTGTGAGACACAAAATATGCATCTGTTGATAATTCCAGTAATAGGTATGTGACCTTGTTTTATTAATAATTTAACAGTATTCAGAACTATTTCCTCCTCCATACATCCCCAGCAATTTTCTTTCATCACACCTGTCAACGTAGTTTCAATCCTACAGCCAGGAAAGAAAATATAGAGACACATGTTATTCATGATGGCTGCTGATACTTTAGCTTCACCCAGGAGTATGGACAGAGTAACTTATATAGGTCAGTCATTTGTGAGTTCTCTTTGCTCATGAGAATAATAGCTATTATAACAGAGCTCATCCAGCATGTCATATATAGTTTCTCCACATCATCATTTCTGGGTACAATTCAGTAGCTTTTACAGATACACACAGATATACTTTTCAAATTACTTTCCTGGGTGTCATTACATGTCAAACATCACAGTCAATGACACTTAAAACGATATCACTGGCACGTTCAACTTCATGATTTACTTCAGTTTATCATATAATTCTGATTCTGAAGCACCAGGCAGTGGGCAGTGCTGAAGTATCAGGCACTGGGCAGATTTCTTTTAACCTGTCATAAAACAATCTTTGAATAAGACCTGGTGTTTAAATAGTTGATAAAACAGAACAAATTAACAGCTGAAGTATCTGTTGTAGAATGACATTTTCCAAAGATCTCATTTCCTCCCGTTAATATTCTGTTATTGCCTTGGAAAACTAAAGCAATGAATGTTGAATTGTGTCCATATTATTACTACCCATGATTATTTAGATTATTATTCATAGCGTGTGTATGCTTTTCTTCTCTTTATGTGGATGGTTGTACTAACCTCTAAAAACTGAAAGGGTTTTTTATTTTTAAATAAAATTATGTATATTTATTTTTACATTTTGCTCCAGGGCTTTACAGTTTCTGCTGTGATTATACTTTTGCCTTGCCAATTTCAGATCCTCCCTCCTCCCCCACAGTTTATCATACACTCCCTTCTTAACACGCTAATTTATTACGATAATCAAATCTACAAAACCATTAATGAAGTGAAATGAAAGCAACGAATAAAAATAAAGTGTAAATGCTAGTTCCATGTCTGTGGGGAGAAAGGGGAGAAAGAAAGCCCCCACTTTTATCACTTGGTTCTCAGCCGTTTCCAGAATGCAGCAAAACATCCCAGAGACAAATTCTGCCGCATTTCAGCTAAAAGACGTGATATTGCATTTTGATATGTTAATGGCACCAGGAAATTAGATATTATTTTATTATACTAAAAGTTGACATTTGAATGGCATTAGAAATATTAGATGCTATTGGGTTTGCCTGAAACATACACACAATATGTAATCAGCACCTGTAGGGCATGGGATGGGATTAATCCCAGAGTCAGTGCAGGAGTGAGGAAAAAGGACCACAGTAGACAGAGGAGTTGGCTCTGGCTATATCGCTGACACTGTAAGTACTGTTCAGTTCTTATCCTTTAGGATGATTACTTGTGACTCCTCTTTCTTCCCCCCCTCTTACCACGGTGCTTCCCTGTCCTACTCGGGGCTTTGCAGCAGCTCGCTGGTTTTAACGCTCTCTTTCAGGTGAAATGCTTAGCGTACCAGATATTATAACAACACCCAGCTTGTGGTTTGCAGCCCATTGCCCTGCACGGAGTGAAGCCCAAGCGGGGGCTGCTGGGACTAGCCTCCTACAGGGATCAGAAGGGGACTTTCCAGAGGGCGCCCCCCACCAGCCAGTGCCTCCGCGGGGCAGGGCGGTTTGTGTGAACGCCTGGCTCCCCGAGCCCAGGTGGAGCCGGCCCCTTCCCGAGGCTGGCGAGGAGGGGGAGGGACTCTGCAGCAGGGGGCTGCTCCTGGTTGGGCCCTCGCCGCCTGTCACTGGGCGGCGTGTCAGCGGGCTGGCCCCGCCTCGGCTCCGGCTGCTTTCAGCCCTTCGCTGCACAGACATGACACAGACACACAGTCACTGCAGCTGCCGCTGAGCCCGGGGCGCGCGGCGGCGGCGGGCAGCCTGGCACCGGGAGCCGCACCGCCAGAGGGGGCAGCCTGGCATTGGACCCGCGGAGAGGCGGCAGCGGGGGCAGCCTGGCACGGAGACCCGCAGGGGGCAGCCTGGCACCGGGAGCCGGAGAGAGCCGGCGGGGGCAGCCCGGCAGCAGCGGGACCCGGCGGGGACAGCCCGGCAGCAGCGGGACCCAGCCGGGCAGCGCGAGCAGGCACTGAGCGAGCCCGGGCGGAGCGTCGCGCCCGGCAGCCGCTGAGGCCGGGCCAGCAGCAGCGGGAGCGGCGCCGGAGGAGCCTTCCCAGCCCGGCTCCTCGCTGCCCGTGACCTTCCCGGGGCTCCCCGCCGCCTCCCAGGCCGGGGCAGGGCCTCCTCTCCCCGCGGAGCTTGTCTGCAGGCCCCGGGGAGGGGGCAGGAGGCCGGACCGGAGCCCCCGCCTCCGGGTCCCGCTGGCCGCCGGGCCGGGCCTGTGCACAGCGCGCATCGCCGCCGGGGACTGGCGAGGGGGGCGGCGGGCTGCATCCCAGGGCAGCATGGAGGAGCGAGCGGGCAGGCCCTGAAGAAGAGCCGGGCAGGCAGGAGAGGAGGGAGCCGTGGGCTCCGCTTCTCGGAGGGAGAGGGGGCCCCCCTCCTGGCTGCTCCCGCGTCCCATGAAGAGCCGGGAAACCGGCGCCTCCCTTGCCTGGAGAGACCCCCCCGGAGCGCCGGGCTGCAGGGACTGAACGGGACCCGCCTCCCCGCAGCAGAGGAGGAAAAGCTTCATTGTGCTGGGGGCAGGAGCGGGGGCTGTGTCCGCGTCCTGCCTGCCCCTGTGTCCGCACCGGTCCCGAGGGGCAAAGAGAGAGCCCGCGAGCCCGGCATCCACCTTCTGCACAGCCCCCTGCTTCTCCGCAGCCGCGCCGAGAAGGTAAGGTGCTGAGCTGGGTCGCTGCTGCTGCTGCTTTAGAGACAAATGGTTTGTTAAGTGGGGAGGGGGAGGGATAAAGAAAGAAATCGTGGATGTCTCACCACCTCTCCCGCCCCCCTCTCAAGCCAGCATGACAAATAAAGGCCGGGGGGGGGGGGTATTGTTTTCGATCCTGGACTTTAATCCCCATCAAATCTGGCGCCGACCAGATGCTCAAACCGGGATACCTTTCGGAAAGCGCATTCCAGGCACAGATCCCCTCCCTTTGCCTTATCTGAAGAAAGGGTCCCTCATCTGGTTTAGCACTTAAGTCCGCTGGCCAAGACCTGAGCAAAGAGTTTCCTTGCATCAACTCCTGGTGGGACTATTTTCATTTGTTGTCCCCTCTCCTCTCTCTTTCTCGTGTCTTGCCCCGTACTTACAAAAGTCAGAAAGGTGGCCGTTGCCAATTGTACTGTTGGGCTTCTGCCTTTTGGCACGGAGGGGTTTCCTTAAAGTCACAGGAGCCCGCTAGTGGAGTTGGAGAAACAGGTGAGAGACTTTTTTGGGGGGGAGGGGAGGGAGTTGGGAGAAGAGGGAAGGGTGTTGCAGGTGGGATTTGAGTAAAACTTCTATTCTGTTGTATGCCAGTCTCTCCATAGCTCAGTATGTGTCTGTAAGAACTTTCTACACCTCAACTATTTTGCAAGGTAGACTTCAGTTTGGGGGGCTAGCAGGTAGACTGAGTGGGGCTCACACAATACAGCGTTCACTGTATAGAAAGTGGGGGGGGCTGAGAGAGAGAAAAAAAACATGCCTCTAGTATATTAGACAAGGCAGATAATTCAATGTCTTTTTACTGTGCCATCAAATAGCTTAAAATATTCATGCCTGTGTCCAGGAAGGTCACTTTAACACCTGAAGAAGAGATCTTTTTGGCTGGTTTGATATAATTGATTAAGTTCATTATCAGCCTTGTCCACTTCTTCTGGAGGATCAATAGGCTTTAAACAACTTCCATCTATCTACATTTATTAAATAGTCACTTACTCCTGATAGACAATCTAGCGAAACAGGACACTTTCTGGGAACAGATTCTATCATGCTTGTTAATTCAGGGCTAAATGACTGTTTTTGGTTGGAACATTCTGATAATGGGGGTGGATGCACCCCACCCACACATACACAGCCCCCGCTAGGTGTGTCACTTGGACAGATTTCTCCTGTTATCCCATGTCTGTGAATTGTCATTTAATTCATTAAACTGAACTCCCTAGGGAACACATAGCAATTTGCTGCCTCTGTGGAGGTAACCTGAAGTTTGACAATCTCTTCTATAAGCGCTTTTGGAGAGAGTCCTATTTTGTGCTATATGCTTACAAGACCATCTGATTTGGTTAGTATGAAAGCAAGTTCACTCCCTGGTACAGCATCAAACCAAGCAATCTTCTTTACTACTTAGGAGTTTCACCTGAATGCAGCGTCTTTCTTTTTCTATTTTGGAGGTGGGTTATTGCCAAAAAGCAAATGGAACCTTATTTTTCAGTCACACATTGTCACATTGGTGAGAATTAACTGATGGACCGGAAAAAGAGTCTGAACAGTTTTCATATGATTTCTGTACTGATCTTCCCTTTTGAGTGTAGAACTTGGCTTGTATAGCATCTATTTAAAATTGCTAGAGGAAAGTGTGTTTCTAGGGCTAAATGCCATTACTTTCTTATCTCAAAAGGTGTGGACTTTGAGAGAAATACCAGTACAGTCAGATATCTCTAAATATTGCAGCTCTCCTTGGATTACTGCATTGAAAAGGGGAAAGAATTGGGCTAGAACACAATCTGAAACAAAATACTGTATTAAAACCAGAGTTGGTAATTCCCAACAGGTCCACACTTTTTATTTAATGAAATCCCCTGGATACAGATTAATTTTCTTTGTACAACATTTATTATTGCATTTGCCCATAAAGAGGAACAGCAGAAAAATTGATAAATGGATTGAAAGGTTGCCTAGTTTCACTGTAGATTCTTTAAGCGCCTACGTATCCTTTGCTTTAAAAAAAAAGAGAGCTAGTTTTGTTACTACATGTGGATATACAGCAGGGGTAGGCAACCTATGGCACGTGTGCCGAAGGCGGCACGCAAGCTGATTTTCCGTAGCACTCGCACTGCCTGGGTCCTGGCCACCAGTCCGGGGGGCTCTGCATTTTAATTTAATTTTAAATGAAGCTTCTTAAGCATTTTAAAAACCTTATTTACTTTACATACAACAATAGTTTAGTTATATATTCTAGACTTATAGAAAGAGACCTTCTAAAAACATTAAAATGTATTACTGGCACGCAAAACCTTAATTTAGGGTGAATAAATGAAGACTCGGCACACCACTTCTGAAAGGTTGCCAACCCCTGTAGTCAGTGCATTGCTACACACATTTTTTAACATCCTGCTGCAACAGTACACTAGGGGGACTAACTTTTTCTTTCTCTAATGGTGGAAGCAAAAAAATTAATGTAATACAAACTAATACACATGAAGACCCCCAGCTCTCTCTCACTAACACCATTAGGGTCCTACACTTGAAAGGAAAATCAATATGTGTAAATGTAAGTGCTGAGTTCACAGCGGAAAAAATATTTTAACTAAACTCCAGTAGAGAAATGCTGGTTTCTGCTACAAATAAAACTAGGCTATTGAAGCGTAGTTTATAAAGAACTCTATTGAAGTCTTTTAGCCATTACCAAAATAAAAAAATGAGGTTAAAAATCCACTGTTGGCATATGAACTAGACTTTTGAAGACTAAAAAATATAGATAGATACATCCAGGTTTTAAAATTCTCATTGCGCAGGCACCCTGGGACTGGAAATCCTAAATTGGAAAATCCCTGGCCTGCAAGGCATGTAAACTCTTCAGTGGCTGCATAATCACTGGTGGCTAATTAGATTGGTATTTTTAATCTCCCACTGTGGCACAGGTTAGCTTTCCTTCTGTCCCCTCTACCTTTAATGCTCAAAGTCTGTGCTGTGCTTTGCATCTCTGATGTAGTGCATTAGTAAGTACCCCCTTTAACTGATAGTTAAGAAGGAAGCATAATTTGCAGATATTTTGGTACCAGTGTGTGGTTAGATCTTTAACAAAATAGCTAATATGAGTATGGCAGCTCTGTGCTCCATTTGCACAAGACAGGTTGGATTTTGGTTTCGATTATACAACAGGACAGTAATTCTTTCAGGTTTTGGAGGCATTTGCACCAAGGTTGCTGGACGGAGAATAGCGAGTAGTATTGAATAGCAATATGTCAGATAGCCTGTGCCAGCTATTGAGCTTACCTGAAAGTCCAGGTGTGGTCCCTAATAAACCACAGTATAGACAGAGCAATGGTGAATATCATCATCATCATCATCACTCCCATAACTGCACCATCACTGGCGTTCGGGCACCATCACTGATGAGCAATCAACCAATTGTCTCCACCCCTGACAATTGTGTGTCAGTGCTCGAGTCTCTGCGAAGTCCATTTCTATCCACTCTTTTATGTTGTCAGTCCATCTCTTCTGTCAACCTCTTCTTCTCTTCCCCTGTACTGTCCCTTGGAGGATGATCTTGGATAGGCCAGATGATATTGTTACATGGCTGTACCACATCAGCTTGCGCTTCTTCACGGTCGTCAGGAGGTCTTCATATGACTCTGCGCATTGGGTGATGATGTTGTGGACTTCTTCATTAGTGACGTGGTTGAAGTAGGAGATGCTCAGGATTTTACAGAAGTATCTCATCTCTACTACCTGTATTTTCCATTCAAGTTCTGCCATAAGGGTCCATTCTTGCACGCATACAAAAAAATGGAGATGACCAATGCATGCAGCAGTTTCAGTTTGGATTCCAGGGAGATGTTCTTATTCCTCCTAACTGGCCTCTGCTGCTGCTGTTTGCGCAGTTCTTGCCAGTATTTCTGCCTTGGATCCTTCATCAGTGATGATTGCCCCCAAATACTTGAAATGTTTCACTGTCTCCAGTTCTTGTCCACTGACAGTTACATGTGAGCTGATCCAGTCATGTTTGTTTGTGATCTGCTTGATTTTCTCTGTACTGATTTCCATGCTGTATTTTGCGGAGGTTTCATCCAATTATTTCACAAGGTTGGCAAGGTTTCACAAGGAGAGGGATAGGAATGGGTAAAGTCATTGGAGAGAGAGGCATGGCTAATGGAAGGAATAAATTGTCATGGGATGCGGAAGTGAGGGGAGTGGGTGGCGTTTTGAACTAGTAATGTGAGGTTTGGTTTGCTAGAATCTAGAAACTTCTGGAAGGTGGTCAGGGCAGCTCAGTAAGATGGTTTTATATAAAGCTGTCTACGACTCATTTTTTCCGTCATCACATTACTGAATTCACTTGATAGCTGTTTCTCATTCTATCTTTAGTATAAACTGCTGCTAATCAATACTGCAAATGGATGAATAATGTTAAGAAATTACCAGACATCAGTGTATGAATTTGTCTGACTCCACATATCTGAAGTTGAAGATAGTGGAAGAAAACAAGTCATTGGATGGATGTAAGTAATGAAAAATGATCACTCAAGTGTTGCCAACTCCTGCAGTATTTTCTGTTTTTTCTTAAAGCCCCAGTTCTTGGAGTCATGTAGTTATATGACAGGTTTCAGAGTAACAGCCGTGTTAGTCTGTATCCGCAAAAAGAAGAACAGGAGTACTTGTGGCACCTTAGAGACTAACAAATTAGAGCAAAGCTTATGCTCTAATTTGTTAGTCTCTAAGGTGTCACAAGTACTCCTGTTCTTCTTTTTGTAGTTATATGAGAATCTCAGCTTTTTTTTTTTTTTTTTAAGTTCCTAGACCTCAGGGTTACAGAGAGCAGGTTAAAAACATAAACCTAATGGCTAAATAACCAAAAGTCAAATCCAACATTTATTGTTTTTAAAAATCCAACATTTATGATTTTTTGGAACCTGACTCATGAATTTTGAAATGTTTGGTGTTGGCAATACCGCTATTCTTCTACAGTAAAATGTAGACATTTCCACACATTTTTAGTACAAAGAGAGCAAGGATTTGTGCTCATCTCAAAAAAATTAGATTTTCTGCACTTATTTGGATTCTTCAAGATCAAATGTGCCATTGCATTAAATACTTTTTTTTTAATTGAAGTGGAAGAGTGGAACAGTGATGAGTTTGAGGATCCTGCAAGGAAGAAACTTCTGATGCTATCGTTAACATTGAAATATTATCATTTAAATCCCTGTTCCAGGCCTTCCAGTAGCTTTTCAGGCAGCTGTTCAACATCAGTTTCATTCAGGAGCAGAGTGTGTTCATCTTCAACAACCACCCCAAAATGACATAGCTCAATCAATGATTATGCCATAAAAATAAATGAAAGGCTTTAACTTGATAAGAAAGTTGCAACCTTCTTTTATGCTGACAACATCACCTTCAGTGTTGCGCAAAATGATCAATTTAGAGAAATGGTTGAAGCACTTAGCTTTGGGTGTACTCCTTCAGAGAGATTTAAACTCACTGGCATACTAGTAGGTACTACAAAAATAGGAAGAGGAAAATTTACAGGAAAGACTGAAAGACTGAAAGAATCCGCATTGACATTAAGCACTTGTCTACACGGTTGAGCAATACACACTACAGGGATGTGATTGCTAAAGTACGCCAACATATTGTGCATTAACTGGCCCATGTGGACCCTACTGGCGTGAACTAAATGTTCTCTCTTGCATGTTAATGTCATGCATGTTAATACACACGAAGGAACTTTTAGTTCGCACCAGCAGGGTCTACATGGATCAGTTAGTGCGCAGCATGTTGATATGCTTTAGAAATCACACCTCTCTAGCGCAGATTGCTGTGGCATATAGACAAGCCCTAAGGCAAGACTGTTGGCCTTTTATGAAAAATGACCTGATAATGACTTTAAGAATTCATATAGGAAAAGATTCCTCCTTACTTAATGGTATTGATTCTACACCAAGCTGCTGAGGAAATGCAGAGAAAAGTATGATAATTAGGTCTTTGCCATTTGCTCTGACAGCAAAAATACATAATTTTTAAAAAATAAGAACTTCTTGGGTGCAGTCATCCTAAACTTTTGAGGTTTGGGCATTCACTGTTCAAACTTCATTGAGAAAGACGTAGCATATAACATGGGCCTAAAGGATGTTATGTGAATTTTTTAAAAAAATTCATCCACAAGCACCCACACAGCTCAGGAATACAAGGGAGAGAGGGAGACAATGAAGGTGGCTTTAAGTCACCAGCCACACTCCCCAGTCTTGGGGCTGGCCTGCCACTTGACTTGTTCCTTTTGTAAAGTAGAGCCGCTTCAGGGCTGCTGTGCTAAACATTGGCTGTCAACAACAGCCCGGGGCTATTGTGGCTGTTGGGGGTTGCCAGGATGCTCAGACACAGTGGCCAGGCCCTTTTTCTCCCTGCCACACCCCTGTCTTGGGATCTATGAGTAGTGGCAGTGGCTCCTGTGCCACCAGAGAATTCTCTCACACATGCAGACTCCCCAGGAACCCAGATCAGCTGTCTTTCTAACTGCTTTAAGCTGTTGGGAGTGGATCAACAACTTCATCCAACTACCACAGGAATGTTGAAATTTCCACTGAGCACAAGGAGGACAAAATAGAATGCGGCACTCATTTACATAAGCAGGGAGTCTAGAGAGTCACTAAAGATCCCAAAGCAACTGGAAGGGGATTTTTGGAGGGTCATGTGAGATTACAGGTTAATTACACTATTGTAACAGTCTCAGTGGAAAAATAGTGATCTAATTAACAACAAAGAACTAGAAACACACAAGGACAAAATCAAAAAGCTATACAGCAAAGCTATGAAACCTTTCCACCAGTTATTCCACAGGACTGATCCTAGATACTTAGGGCATCATACAATAGGTTGAGCACAGAATTGGAAGAAGAGGTTGAAATGGATTTCTACCCCAAAATTATATATTAATGAAGAAGGTTGTGTTTCAAAGCAAATTTTCCTTCAAAGGTCTCTTTTATGACTACTTGCATGACAAGTCTGACGTGCTGAAGTTAGACTGTCTATTGGCTTTAGGTCTAATTTTTGCATGTTGTTCAATATATATTAAATGTGTTCATTTATTTTTAAAAATAATAAATGAAGAATGGGGGAAGCAGGAAGAGAAGGCAGAAGCTTTAAAATTTTTATTTAATCACAGGGAACATAAATGACACCATTGTGCTACTAGTGCATGAGAAACTGAAATTGACCAGGGTGTTTCCTATGCAAAGGGAGTTCTTCTGGGGGGCAGGTACTGTTGTACAAACATCTAGTAAAGAGTAGATAATAAAATGGGGCCCAATCTGGTTGATCCCTCTGGGTGCTACTGCAATATTAAGTAATCAAAGGCCTGGTCTACATTGGGGGGGGGGGGAAGAATCAATCTTACGCAACTTCAGCTACGAGAATAGCGTAGCTGAAGTCAACGTCTCTTAGATCGACTTAGAATCATTTACTTTGCGTTCTCGTGGAGTGGGATCGATGGCTGCTGCTCCCCTGTCGACTCCGCTTCCACCTCTCGCTGTGGTGGAGTCCCGGAGTCAATGGTAGAGCGATCGGGGATCGATTTATCGCGTCTACACCAGACGCAATAAGTCGATCTCCAATAGATCAATTACTACCAGCCAATCTGGCGGGTAGTGTAGACGTACCCATAGAATCATATGACTGGACGGGACCTCGAGAGGTCATCTAGTCCAGTCCCCTGCACTCGTTGGAGGACTAAGTATTATCAGCAATAAAAATAAGCGCAGTAATAAAAGTGCAAAAAGTAAACCAGTTGTAAAAAAGGGTTTTAAAAAATTATTTGAGCTGTTTTTTATGATATACTCTGCTTCCAAGATAATGAAAATGCCAAAAGAATAAGCTAGCGTTCTTACCTTTTAAATATCTGAAAGGAAATAAAATATTTAAAGTGCTTGGAGAAAAATATTTCCTTGCTCTTTTAAAGTTGTAATTTAATATTCTTTGTCAAAATAGTCTAGTTTAAGACACCGGAGAACTAAGTTGGCATAGACAGCTAGTAGCTGGTGTAGAGATAGGCAGAAGTCACTATAAATGAACATTAGGGGTCCGAGTCTCCAATGAGTTGTTTATACCTATGCAGAGTAGGTGTAAAATGCTTCTAGGTTGGAATTCTCCATTCTCATTAATGGTAGCATTTTAAACTTTCTTTGCACTTGGGTAAATGACTTTCTAAGGGGCAAAGCCCGAGAGAACAAATCTCTCAAATGTCCCTCATTTTGAGTGATGTCAGTCATTTTAGTCCTAAAGTTTCCTACGTTCCATGCAGGTTTGGTTGCCCCCCTCACTGTTGTTGTCGAAAGCTATTTATGTCAGAAATAAAAAATCCTAAGGCTAGAAAGAGAGAGTCACTGACATGAAAGGAATCAATGCCAGAGCACTTTAAGCTTCTAGCATGGGTAATTTTTTAATTATTTTTTTTTTTTGGTTGCATTCCTTATTTTGGGTCTGTCCCACATTTGGTCTTGTCAACTTGACAGTGGCAGATAACTGGCCCCTGAGTCTTCAAGTTATAGGCTGACTGTCCAAATGTTACGTGATTTAGAAAAAAACATTTTGACTTTTCTGGTTGAAACAATGGAGTTGCAAATGTCACTGTAGTAAGTGGTGGTTCTTCTGCATTTATTTGTATTACAGTAGCACCTAGAGGCGGCAACTGAGAGACGAGTCCTACGCCTGGTCTACACTGGGGAGGGGAGGGCGGGGGGAATTTAAGTTACACAACTTCAGCTACGCAAATAAAGTAGCTGAAGTCGACATACTTAGATCTACTTACCGCGGTGTCTTCACTGCGGTAGGTTGACTGCTCCCCCGTCAACTCCGCCTGCGCTTCTTGCTCCGGTGGAATACCGGAGTTGACGGGAGAGTGCTCGGCGGTCGATTTATAGTGTCTTCGACCCCCACTGGATCGATCATTCTGGAGGTAAGTGTAGACATGCCCCTAGTGTGCTAGGCAGAATACATACACAAGAATGTAGGAACGGTTATACTGGGTCAGACCAAAGGTCCATCTAGCCCAGTATCCTGTCTTCTGACAGTGGCCGATGCTAGGTGCCCCAGAGGGAATGTACAGAACAGGCAACCATCGAGTGGTCCATCTCCTGTCTCCCATTCCCCGCTTCCGGCAAACAGAGGCTAGGGAAATCATCCCTGCCTATCCTGGCTAATAGGCAGCTGGTTTAAAACAAATAAAAGGAAGTATTTTTTTCCACACCTTTGAAATTCTTTGCCAGGGGATCTTGTGAAGGCCAAGACTATAACAGGGTTCAAAAAAGAACTAGATAAGTTCATGGAGGATACTTCCTTTTGTTTGTTTTAAACCAGCTGCCTATTAATTTCATTTGGTGACTCCTAGTTCTTGCGTTATCAGAAGGAGTAAATAACACTTCCTTTTTTACTTACTCCACACCAGTCATGATTTTATAGATCTGTCTATCATATCCCCTCTTAGTCATCTCTTTTCCAAGCTGAAAAGTCCCAGTCTTATTCATCTCTCCTCATAAACATAGGAAGAAACAGCTCCTGATTAGAGGTGCTTACAGTTTGCTGAGATAGATGTGTATTGAGGTGCTTCAAAGGGATATCTGTTACTGTTTGTATTTATTTTATTTTTTTCAGTTGTCATTTTATTGTCATTTTGATCTTAAGTCATTTATATAACACTAATTTATATAATAGTAGATTTCTTAAGTGTTGTGGAATAGTAATTAAGGCCAAGATCCGGCATTGTGATCCATTGGCAGACAGTGACACTCTAGCAGACTGCATTGTAGGTTTGGGACTTAACCATGTATTTATTTGTATTAACTTTATATTTTTCTTGAAAATACTAAAATATAATCTTAGAATAAATTGGTCAAAGAAGCTAGTTTTGCAGGATGAAGACAGATCCCCACTGCATCTGTCCAGTGATGGTAATTTATGCAGGTGAAATGAATCTAACATGGCAGGTGCTGAGTCAACCATCCCATATGGCTGGCAATCCAGGTTCCCTTGTGTTTTCCTGTCCCTCCCTTCCCCTCAGCTGTATGACACATGCATACAGTATCTGAATTCATCATATAACAACTCTCTGATTACTGAGGACTGGGTCCATAATGTCTCTTTTAAATCAGGAATGCAGCTATAACTTGCTGGTAAAAATTTAAGCTGTGGACAGAACAGTAGTATTCTGGCAAGACACAGATAATGTTGCTAGGAAGAGAGAAACACTTAGGGTACATCTACACTACAGGGGGGAGTCGATTTAAGATACGCAAATTCAGCTACGTGAATAGCGTAGCTGAATTCGACGTATCGCAGCCGACTTACCGCGCTGTGAGGACGGCGGCAAAATCGACTTCTGTGGCTTTCTGTCGGCGGCGCTTACTCCCACCTCCGCTGGTGGAGTAAGAGCGCCGATTCGGGGATCGATTGTCACGTCCCGATGGGACGCGATAAATCGATCCCCGAGAGGTCAATTTCTACCCGCTGATTCAGGCGGGTAGTGTAGACCTAGCCTTAGAGGAGTGGGTTATGACACTGACTTCAGCCATTGCAGAGAGAATCCATTCTCTTATTTTCATGGTAGTGCATAGTCTGAGGTTCTTATTAGACTCACTGCTGCTCCTAAATAAGCAGATTGTCACAGGGCAAGGAAATACTTTCTTCCATCTTCAGCTAGTCATTCCTGTGCGATGTAGACCTACTCACTAAAAGAACAGGAGTACTTGTGGCACCTTAGAGACTAACACATTTATTTGAGCATAAGCTTTTTGTGGGCTACAGCCCACTTCTTTGGATACATCGCAGAGGAATGATGCATCCAAAGAAGTGGGCTTTAGCCTACGAAAGCATATGCTCAAATAAATTTGTTAGTCTCTAAGGTGCCACAAGTACTCCTGTTCTTTTTGCAGATACAGACTAACACGGCTGCTACTCTGAGACCTACTCACTGTGATTCATGAATTTGTCACTGATTGCAGCTCACTCTGCCTGGGGATGACTGTGAAAGTTCTAGCTAGTGCAAACAACATGCTTTCTAAGATATACAAATCAAAGTGAGTTCATCATGCCAGTGCTCCTCATGCTCCACTGGCTTCCAGTTCCTATCTGGATCTAATTCAGGTTCCTGATCATTTTACTCAAAGTGCCACTGCTTGATCCGAAGTCAATGAGAATATTTACGCTGACTTCAATGGGCTTTGGAGCAGACCCTTAATTGTCTGGATCTTAAATACAGTATCTTGCTGTGGCATCAGTTTCTGCCACTGCTTATGCTTACTAGTAACTTCCTCTGTGAGTAGACTTACTGAAGTCAATGCAGCTAATCATGGGATGAGGTACTATCCATTATAAGGATGGCAGAATCTTGCTCTTAGAGACTGTTTCTCCATCTATGGCCCATGAACAGAACTGAGCTCAGCTGTGATATTTGGCCTACGGAGAATAGGGTGAAACTTCTGGGGGCAGAGAGCTCTCAATGGCGGGTCCTCAGCATAGAACTACTTTATTACCAGAGCCCATGATGAGCCTGAACCTGGTCCACTTGACAGCATGCTGCATGACACATTGTTTTGCACTGTGGCTAATGAGCAACGGAGCATCCTAGATAAAGAAAATAGTTGAAAACCAGGAGGGCATGTAATGGACAAACTTATGCAAATCACAATTTTGTATCTAATGCCTTGATGCTACCAGAGATTGGTGCTTTTAGAAATTCTTAAGGTAGTGAGGGATGGCAAAGGAAATGGTCCTTCATTCTGAACAGATTACTGATGTTAAAGCTTTACTTACTGCAGAGGGGATGGGGTGTGATTGAGTGCCTGGGATGGACCACACTGAAAATGCCACACTCAGGGCAGACTGCAAGAAATAGGGCAGGCAATCCCCAATAACTGGTGGTTTCCTCTATAATTAAATTCACCAAACCAGTAATAAAAGTGCTTCTGCAACACCCCACTGGTTAACTAGAAGCCAAAGACTGTTCTCT
Source organism: Trachemys scripta elegans (assembly GCF_013100865.1). Lineage (NCBI taxonomy): Eukaryota > Metazoa > Chordata > Testudines > Emydidae > Trachemys > Trachemys scripta. Next base: position 94,350,976 of record NC_048298.1, read on the forward strand.
CTAGGCATTCCAGCCCTTGGCTTCCATCCAGCCAACCAAGTCTAATATAGTGAGGGGTTATTGAAAACCCATTTCACCATGTGTCAGGTTCTTTCTAATCCCAAAGGACAAGACACACATCCTGAGGTCAGTATGAATCTCCGATCTTACCCAAATATCACGCTGTCAGCCAATCCTTGGTAAACTAGGTGAAGATTTAATAAAGAAAAGAGTGGTTAAGGAATCATATACATACACGTGATTGCAAAGTCCTTATATCAGGTTTGTAGCAGTGATGGAATAAACTGCTGGTTTGCAAAAGTCTCACTGGAATCGCTTAAACAGATTAGGGGTCATCAGTCCTTGTTCAAAGCTTCCTTGTTAGAAATCCAGTCCAGAGACATGAAGCAGGAAATGAAGACAAAATGGTGATGTCTCAGGGGAGTCTTTTATATTCTCTGCCATGTGCATGGAATTTTACAGTCTCAAACAAAGCCCACAGCCCCTGTTTGTGGAAAGTTACTGGCCCAAGATGGAGTCCAAGGTCACATGAGCATATCGCATGTCCTTATATGGTTTGCTGACCCACAGGAGGTGGCCAAAGGTCCCTCGCTGTCTGAGGCATCCTCAGGAAGAGCTATCTGGATGGGATGAGTTTCTTCAATGGTATGGTGAGATTGGAGAATCCTTAATGGGCCATCCACATATAGCTGTCTAGCCTTGATGTAAATTCTATCTGGTGGGTGTCACGCAGGAATACAACATGTGTGTAAGATCCAAGTACATAGCCAATATTCGTAACTTCAGATACAAAGATGGTACATGCATATAAACAGGATAATCATATTTAGCAAATCATAACTTTTCTATTGACACCTTATATGACACACACCGTATAAGATTTATGGAAATTGTGTAACAGTGGTAACAGCAATGACATAATGGTTACTTTTCCTATACACAGCATCACAGGGGGATGGAGTTTAAAATATATGAATGAAATGTGCCTATTTTTCTTTAAATTAACTTCTCTGATTACATTTTTCTACTCACAAAAATGGGGCTGATTGATGTGCTTTAATCTGTGCTTTTAGTATGACTTGGGTGTTGTGCAAGCCAGGGTTTGAGCCAGTGCCCCTTAATAACAACATATACTGTGGTATTTTCTACTATTTTAATACACTCTGTCTTGAGCAGAACTCATTTCCACTGGAGTCCAAAGCGTGGGAATAAAACCCAAGTCTTCAAAGTGAAACAACAGTAGTGCATTAATCCGGTTGGCTACCAAGATCTACCTTTTCTTTCACTTGAATTCTCCCCCTAAAAATGACAATCTTTTTACCATGGCATTTTAATTAATGTTAGTAAAGTGCTTTGAAGATTAAATGCTTTAGATAAGTACTAAATGCTATGATGGTTTTCATTTGAGAATACTTTTGATTAAAGAGGCTCCTGTAATGGTTTGTACTTGGTGGGGAACAATGGAACTGTGATGATTTTAAGTGTGTTTGGCGTGTTTGTTTTTCTGGTAAAGCACAAATCTAGACGTGTGAGGTGTCATTGCAATCTGTGGCTCAGGAATAGCTTTCTGATGTAGATGAGCATCTGTATTCTGGAAGCTTGCTCCATGGAGGCTTGGCTTGGAAGTGAATCCTGAGATTACTTTTTATGTCTTGAATATTCTATGCAGAACATCTAGCGTGAGTGGTGTGTGTGTGTTAACATGTCTCTGACAGCAGCTGTGAAGGTCCAAGCTTCTCTCATGCCTACAGCTTTGTTTTTTCCTCCCTCCCTCTCCATATCTACATGAGACCAATTGACTAAGAACTGAGATTCTCTGGCATTCTTATAGTTTTGTATCAGAAAATGCTGAGGATCCAAAAAGCAGAGAATCTCCTTCCTAGCTTGGCCCAGTTTGTGTAAAAATACCTTCCTTTAAGACTACAGACAGGAAGACAAAAACACAAGGTTCTGATTAAAACACTGGCGTATCATCCCATACTCTGCATGTAATATAAATCGAGAACCAACTCAGTGTTGGTTAGAAAAATTTGCTTCATAATTGAGTATGGAATATGATATGGACAAAAGGCTGACTTTTATTCCAAGCCCGATGAACTGTTTTTGATAGAGGATCAATAAAACCTGACATGGGGCCAACTTTTTAGAAGTATAACAATTTATAACATTATCTCAGGCATATTCCAGGGCATGAGGCCCCAATCCAGGGCCCATGGGAATCAGTGGCAAGACTCTCTCATTGACTTGAGCTTTGGATCAGAACTTTAGGGCTAGTCTATACTGTGCAGCGCTTTAACGTGGCTTGTGTAGTTGTGAGAGAGCTCTCCCAGCGCTCTAAAAAAAACCACCTCCATGAGCGGCATAGCTATCAGCGCTGGGAGGATGGCTCCCAGCCCTGGGGAACTGTCTACACTAGCACTTTACAGTACTGAAACTTGCTGCGCTCAGGGGGGTGTTTTTTCACACCCTTCAGAGAGAAAGTTGCAGCGCTGTAAAGTGCCAGTGTAGACAAGTCCTTAGTGTCTGATCCTGAAAGGTTTTTAGGATAAGTAACTTCTTTTGTGTGGTCAATGGCACTCGTTGCCTCTCAAGATCCTTTAATAAGAATTGTGTGGTTTTTTTTTGTTTTTTTGTTTTTTTAATTCAGCTATGAGTTTTCTTGGTGGTTGTCCTGAGAAAGGGTTACTTATCTCACAGACAAATTGGTCCTGAGACATTATCATAATAAACATGATTAATAATAACATAGGGTACCTATATGCTTGAATTCAGTGTTCGTAAACGTCATATAGTGAGAAGCACATCACAGCATGTGCAAATGTGCAAGTTATACTTTAAATGAAATATCTTAATTACTACATGGCAATGCTAGAGTCGGCAACAATCTTGCTGAAAAATTCCTTAATTTGAAGCAGAAATCTAATGCTGGAGATTTAAACCATTTCCTTCCTGCTTACTATTCAGAAAATACTGGCTTTAGCATTCAGAATCTTCCCCTCCGTTTTAAACACTAAACAGTTAGTTTAATATGCAAGTTCTTATAACAGTGGTTTATGATCTCTAGATTAGAAGCAGTGTTTCTGATAAAAACAAAAAAGATGGTTACTTCATTTTTTTATTTTGTGTATCACAATATCTTCTGAAAACTGTTCTTTGAGATCAGGGAGATCATGTTTATCGTGTTGTCTGCAGTTTATAAAAAGAGGTTGAGAGGCATGCACTAGTTTAATGGCAATTTGGTGAAACCTTCTAGAAGTTTGCTTTTGGGGCACAGTGTAATACTTTATTTCCTCTAGAGTCCATGGTTAAGATCCTAAGGCTATGTCTACACTGGCAACTGAATGACAAAACTTTTGTCTTTCAGAGGAGTTAACCCCCTCTCCCCTCCCCCCCCTGAATCACAAAAGTTTTGCTGATGACAAGTGCTGGTGTGAACAGCGCTTTGTCAGCAGGAGCTCTCTCCTGTCAACAAAGCTAACATCACTCATTGTGGGTGGAAGTTTTTTGTCGACAGGAGAGCCAACAAACAGCGGAACTTTTAGTTCCATGTGGTGACATGGAAGCTGTGTAGTGTAGACATTGTCCAAGTAAATGTAGGCTCTCTCATCAACTCTAGTTTGCATTTTGGACCAGATTGTGGAGTGGTTACACACCCTGTGTAGCATTTACATTTAAACAACGGGGACTACTTGAGAGAGTCACTACTCCCTCTGAGGGTATGGCTACACTTGCAGATGTACAGCGCTGTGAGTTAAACCTGCCTTCGTACAGCTGAGTTGGGAAAGCGCTGCAGTCTGTCCACACTGACAGCTGACAGCGCACTGTCGTGGCCACATTTGCGGCACTTGCAGCGGTATTGGGAGTGGTGCATTATGGGCAGCTATCCCACAGCTATCCCACAGAGCACCTCTTCCCATTCTGGCACTGTGGGTTATGGGAAGGGGGCTGGAGGTGCGTTGTATTCTGGGTCCTGTCCCAACGTTCCGTGATGCATCGCTTCGCATCCCAGCAATCCCTGTGTTTCCGTCCACATTTGGCACCATTTGGCGCCATCTTTCAACGGTTTCTGTTCAGCGTGATCTGTGTTCCGTTTCGGTCTGGGGGAAATGGAGCCCAAACTGCTGAGGAGTATGCTGACGAGTCTTACCAGCACGTCACGTTTGGCAGTCGAGCTATTCCTTAAGATCCAAAGTGACAGTGGGGCGTCCGACGATGATAGCGAGCCGCGTAACGCGTACGACACGAAATTGCTTGTGGCATTTACGGACATGCTCAGCACTGTGGAACGCCACTTATGGGCCCGGGAAACAAGCACCGAGTGATGGGATCAAATCGTCATGCAAGTCTGGGATGGCGAGCAGTGGCTGCAGAACTTTCGGATGAGAAAAGCCACTTTCATGGGACTGTGTGAGGAGCTCTCCCCCACCCTGCGGCGCAAGGACACAAGATTGAGAGCTGCCCTGCTGGTGGAGAAGCGGGTGGCTATTGCAGTCTGGAAGCTGGCAACTTCAGACAGCTACTGATCGGTCGCGAACCAGTTTGGAGTGGGAAAGTCGACAGTTGGAATCGTCTTGATGCAAGTTTGCAGGGCCATTAATCGCATCCTGCTCATAAGAACTGTGACTCCGGGTAACGTGCAGGACATTGTGGATGGCTTTGCACAAATGGGTTTCCCTAACTGTGGAGGGGCAATAGATGGGACGCATATTCCTATTCTGGCATTACCCCACCTAGCATCCAAGTACGTTAATCAGAAGGGGTGTTTCTCTATGGTTCTCCAGGTGCTTGTGGATCACCGTGGGCGTTTCATTGACATTAACGCAGGCTGGCCCGAAAAGATGCATGATGCACACATCTTTCGGAACACTGGCCTGTTCAGGAAGCTGCAGGCCGGGACTTGTTTCCCAGAGCGGAAGATCACAGTAGGGGAAGTCGAAATGCCCATTGTGATCCTTGGAGACCCCGCTTACCTGTTAATGCCGTGGCTCATGAAACCCTACACAGGGAGCCTTGACAGCAGCAAGGAACGGTTCAACTACAGGCTGAGCCGGTGCTGAATGATTGTGGAGTGTGCTTTTGGCCGTTTAAAGGACCGCTGGCGATCTCTGTATCGGAAGCTGGACTTGGCCAAAAACAACATCCCCACGGTTATATCCGTGTGCTGTACTCTCCATAATATTTGTGAAGGGAAGGGTGAAAGATTCAGTCAGGCATGGACCTCCGATGTTCAACACCCGGAGGCTGAATTTGCACAGCCAGAGTGCTGGGCTATTAGAGGGGCCCAGCACCGGGCTGCAAGGATTAGGGATGCCTTGAGGGAGCAATTTGAGGCTGAAAACCAGCAGTAATGTCTGGTGCCCTGCATGAGAGTGAAGTGCAGTGGTTACAATGTTAGTAGGAATCTGTGTTTGCTAAGCTGATTTGCAGTGCCTGTTTCTTTCCTGGGCTAAGGTATCTTTTACTTTATGCAATAATAAAGAATATTTTCAAAGCCAAAAAATCCATTTATTGAAGAGAAAATTCATTTATTGAAAGAAACACAACTGTTTGGGAATCAGAAGGGGCAAGGGATTGGGGTGGGGAACGGTACTATCACAGATTTGCGTATGTCCTGTCTGGAGTGCTGTGCAATGAATGCTGCACTTCAGGATGGCTATACTGTATGGTGATGGGGGTTGAGTGCAAAGGGTAAGGGTCGTAGTTCTCGGGGCTGGTTGGTGAGGATACAGGTGTTGGAGGCAGTTGGTGGTGGTAAGAACCCGGATGTTGTAGAAAGTGGGTTGGCGGTGACATGGGGGCACAAGGGAAAGAGTTTTGGGACAAGGGCTGCAGGGGGGGCGGGCGCGGTAGTGCTCTGCCTGCATGGCTACTAGCGCTTAGATAGAGTCTGCTTGGCGCTCCATGATGCTTATCAGCCGATCCGTGCTTTGCTTCCGGTGCGCTGCATTTTCCTTGCGGATCCTGCTTTCGCTCTCCCTCCACTCCTGCACTTTTTGATTCTCTATAAGAGATTGATGCATCACTTTGTGCAGCATGTCTTCTTTGCTTTTTCATGATCTCTTCCGGAGTTTTTGCAGTCTCTCAGCCAGTGATAACATGGACTGCTGAGATCTCAAGGTTGCATCTGTAAAGGCAAAATGCAACACTTAACAGAGGCAGCATTGTTTATACCAGACAAAGAAATGATCCCCCCGCACTTAAGGAGGGCACACACAGTCTACACAATAGCATAATTTTCCTGTCCCAAAGAGAGCGCACATAACTCATGGGAGCCCCAAAATGGTGAGTAAGAGGGACTGATTGTTTCAGGGCTGTACTGTCCTCTAGGTTTCTGTGCCTTGGGGAGAGCCAACAGCTGCAGGGGGCACCTACACTGAACATTGTCCCAACATTTTCCACAGGAGTTTATCCTGAAAGATATCTCGCTGCTGAGGGTGACCTGGGAAGCAAGGGAGGGTCTTCTACTGCAATGCGGCTTCCGCCCTGGCCCATATGCAGCTTGCCTGTGTGCAGCAATGGTCCCCCCGCCCCTCATGGCACAGTGGCGCGGACACTTTAGCCTGACTGGGACAAGGACCACGGTGGCTCTCCCAAGAAACCTGCACAAGCGCATTGCCCATGTTCTTGATGAGACTTTCGAAGAGAATACCGAGGCCGATTACCGCGATGTGATAGACCACATCAATGCGCTATTCTGCATCTAGGCATGCATGCAGCCCTAACCCTCTTCTCCTGAAAAATGTCCTTCCCGAAAATAAAAGCCACTTACCGGGAACCAGTTCTCCTGTATGTCCTCCACCAAGTATCGGCCGCTGCGACTGGCTACCTTCCTCCTGGCTCAAGAAGAGCTCCTGGCTGCGTGCCTCCAGGATTCCGGGGTGTCTCCCCCCACCCCAGCACCCTCACTCCCGCTTTCCTCCTCCTCTTCCTCTCCCTGCTCTGAAGTGTCCATGGTGGTGCTCGGAGTGGAGGTGGGGTCACCCCCAAGTATCGCATCCAGCTCTTTGTAGAATCGGCAGGTCGCGGGGGGAGCACCCGAGCGGCCGTTTGCCTCGTGGGCTTTGTGGTAGGCATTCCACAGCTCCTTCACTTTAATTCTGCACTGCAGTGCGTCCTGGTCATGGCCCTTGATATCTGCCCGAAGGTATTGTAATTCCTACAGCTGGAGCACAGCTGGGACTGGACAGCTTCCTCCCCCTAAACACTGATGAGGTCCAGCAACTCGCCATTGCTCCATGCTGGGGCTTGCTTGGAGTGTGGAGGCATGGTCACTTGGAAAGATTCACTGATAGCACTCCACACCTGGCTGAGCAAACAGGAAGGGGATTTTTAAAATTCCTGGGGAATATAAAGGGCGGGTCTGACGGTTGGTCACCTGAGACCAGGGCAGTAGAATTTGAACTGATGAGCAGAGTGGCTAGAACAGGCATTGTGGGATACTGACGAATACTTCTGGAGGCCAATCAGAGCGCATTGGGCGGCCACACTGGCGCCGCAGTGCAGCAGGGGCAGTGCAATACTCTTTATTCCTCTCGGGGAGGTGGAGTACAAGCAGCGCTGTAGCCGCGGAGATACAGCGCTGTATGTGCCTTATCAGTGTGGATGGGGAGTGAGGTACAGCGCTGTAGGTGGATTTATTGCGCTGTAACTCGCAAGTGTAGCCAAGGCCCGAGATGCACAGAGTTGTTGTGCTGTGACCAGTGCTTATTACACTTCCCCTAATCTTCTCACTGTCATCTTGTGCTCCCCAGTCTGCCTTATTCTTCTGTTGTTTCTTGCCTTACATGATAGACTGAAAGCTCCTTGCAGCAATAACTGTCTTTTTGGTTTGTGTTTTTACAGCACCTTGCATGATGGGTCCATGATCTCTGATTTGGGGCCTGTAGGGACTACAGTAATACAAAACAAACAAAAGCAACTAATAATTAAAGCATTAGACAGTTTGACAAGACTGGCAGGACTCATTTAAAAATTGGGCTGTTATCACTAAGGTTATTGTATGCATCTTTAAAACAAACCCAAAGCCTCGCTATACAAATTAAAGAGATTATGTGCTTGCCATACAGAACTACACAGGAACAGTAGGCTATTGGTGGCATTTGGTAATAATGGCTACAGTATTAAGATAAAGATGGAAAACTAACAACAACTGGATGGGGTGGGGGGGCAAAACAAACTCTGTAATCCTCTGGGATAATGGCTCTAGTCTAAACAACTTGTTCCTGTGATTTGTTACTTAATGCACTTATTTTTATTTGTCCCCTTCAGCAAAGAGCTCTGTCACTGAAGAGCTTTGATAATAGCCTGGCTAGTATATTAGTAGTCATTTATACCCTTATAATAAAACAACAAAATTTTGGCCACTTACAGATTCAGCTGGGTTCAAGTCATTTTCATTTGCTGCATTTCACCTCTGATCTCACCTTCAGTAGATGAGATTACATAGAACTAGATAAGGACTTTGTCTGTTCAGTTCTCTCCCATCAAGCCACAGGGGACCAGATATTTAAGTGGGATGGTTATGTTCCCTTTCTCTGCTCCCCCGCCCCCATCTGCAGCTGGATTGGAACAGTGGGGAGGTATTTGTGTATTGCACATACATTAGAAGTATTTGTAGTTTGCATGTGTTATTCCTTCAGCAGCATTTGCCACTTGGATGGCTATAACCAATACAAATTCAAAATGAGAGAAACATCACCTAAAAGGAGGAGGAAGTTGGAAACTATATTGGATTCATATCTTTAATATGTATAAAATTTTCTGTAACCTGAGTTTCACAATTCAGTATTTCTGATGTCACAGACTTACAACAATAAACAATGCAATGACAGTGTCTATAGAGGCAAATTTTAAGATCTTAAATGAATAACTTATTCTAATAACATACACTTGAGGCTCTGGAGAGAGCATACACTGCAGTGATCTAACAGATACCGTGTGAGAAGTATTTGTGGATTAGGGATAATGAGAAGTTGGGGTGTTGCTTATCTCATTTTGATATGTTTAAAAGAGAGAGTTGTCTTGGGACGGATTGTTTCTTTGGTGCATTCTGGAAGGAAGAATTAAGTTTTGGGGGGGTTTTCTCGCCCAACCCTCCCCCTTTTCCCTTTGTGACTGCATCTTCTTACTAAATTAAAATGTCTTTTCTTAGCCATTACCTTGTAATGGAAAAAGACACTTGTTCTAGAGTTAGTCTTTTATGTCTTCTAAACTGAGTTGACTCCCCTACTGTGACTTCAATAATGCATCATTTCAGAGGTTCAAAGGATTTAATGTGTTTCTGGTGGATCTGTGAGTCTCAGTTAGATGGCTAAAAGCAAAATAACTATAACAGGTTGGATGCAAAGACCTGTCCCTTGCCAGCTTCATTTCCGCCCTCCCCCCCCCCAAATGTTCAAAAGCATTTGCTCCTTGCCTCTTCTTTCCTAGGTGCTATGTGTGCATGCATATTGATAAACACTTTATGAACAAAGGTCCATGGAAAACCATGAGACACAGTTACTATGATGAAACAGGCCAGCAGTTCTGTCTCTATGACAGAGGTTCTCAAACTGAGGTCCGCGGCTCCGTTCAGGTGGTCCGCGGATAGTTCCCTATAAGGTGTGCGCCTGGGGCGGCCGCACACAAGAGAATGAAGGGCCAAGCACCTAATTAGTGGAGCTGCGCAGACGTGTCTCCACTAATTAGGTGCCTGGATCCTGGAGAAGACGCACATGTAAGTGGTGACCTTGGCGGGGGGCGGAGGGAGGAATAGGGGGTAGGTGGGAGGGGGCAGTGGGATGAGAAGAGGGGGTGGGAGGAATTTGGAACGTGCAGGGCTGCAGTGGCCAGAGAAATAGGCGACTTTCCCCAGCTTCAGGGCTGCGGCTGCCGGGGAGAGATAGGCCCTCCTTCCCAGCCTCAGCTCTATGCCTACTGTGGCGATGGAGAGACCCCCTACTTCCCAGCCCCAGCTCAGGGGCTGCTGCAGTGTGTGAGAGAGGGAGATAGGGAGAGACCCCCCGCCCTCCTTCCCAGCCCAGCTCGGGGGCTGCTGCGGTGGGGGAGGGAGGGCACATCCATTGCATTAGAAAGGTAAGACTACTGATATTAAAATATGAGTTGTGTGCTTTTATTTGTAGAACAAAAAAATGTTTAAGTTTTTTTTTATATAGCACTTTTATCCAAAGCGCTTTACAATAGTTAGCTAACGACATTTGGAAATGATCATTAAGTGGTCCACTGAGACCCACAGCAATTTTCAAGTGGTCTGCGGAAAAAAAAAGTTTGAGAACCACTGCTCTATGATGAAAGAAGCTGGTTGGTGAGGATAATTCTGGAGCAAATAAAAATGATACTACTGAAAATTAAACTGTCTTCTGTAGCTCTACTGAATTATAACATCCCATAAATGTCTTTTTTCAGCAGGGCCGGCTCTAGGATTTTTGCCGCCCCAAGCAAAATCAATTTTGGCTGCCCCCGTTTTTTTCTTACCCCACCTCCTGGCCCCGCCTCAACTCTGCCCTTCCCCAAATCCCCAGCCCTGCCTCCTCTCCCCAGGCGCTCAAGTCTAGGAGGGAGGGGGAGAAGCAGCGCGCACGCGCGCCGCAGCCACTCAGCGTCTCCCCCTCCTTCCCAGACTCTCAAACCTGCAAGGGAGGGGGAGATCCTGAGCAGCCGCGTGTGCCAGGTGGGAGGGAGGGTGAGCGGCGGCGCGCGAATCAGCTGTTTCGTGCGCCGCGGCCGCTCGGGATCTCCCCCTCCCTTGCAGGTTTGAGAGCCTGGGAGGGAGGGTGAGCAGTGGCGCGCGAGTGGCGGCAGCAGCGGAGGTGAGCTAGGGTGGCCGGGGCACATTTTTAGGGGAGGCAGGGGCGGCATTCTGGCGCCGGCCATGCTGCCCCTAAAAATGTGCCGCCCCAAGCACCAGCTTGGTTTGCTGGTGCCTAGAGCTGGCCCTGCTTTTCAGTTACTTTCTCCAAACCCCACCCCCCCAAACACAGCAACAATTTTTGCTGAAATTTTCCATGCAACTCAGAAGTTACTTTAAAACGCAGCTGAATGGATTTTTATCTGAACATGGTGAGGAAGGAGGTGAGGGCAGAGTATTTTTCAGTGAAGACTTTTTTTGGATGCTGTTCGTGCTATGATAATGCAAATGGCTTTATTTTTGAAGTTTCAAACATGGTATATATGCCGTTCTGAAGGAGGACTTCAGTTTCTCCCATTATCTGAAGGAAAGATTGGTGGTGTAAGAAAGTTAGTAATTTTAAAACTGTGTTCTGAGCATGCATATTGACTTTTCTTCTTCATTTTCAGAAGCATGTACCTCCTATGTAGTGCTCCAGATTTTGCAGGTAGATTATACTTAAAAGACCTACATTGTCTAGTCAATTTTAGCCTTGTGGCACCAGGGGACTTCAAACATTGTGCTAGAATGACAACAGTATTGGGTAACGTCAATACAGCTTGGTTCTCTCCTAACTCTGATACAAACCCTGTTCCAGTTTGTAGTATAGATAGAATATAAGTGGCCTGGTTATGAAGCACTATTATGATCCACTCCCGGGTACAAATTGGAACAATGTTTGCAACTGAATTGGGGGCAAGTGTGCTGTAACCGGGTTCCCTGACATGGCTGTATGTCTAGAGTAGGTAAGGTTTTAATACTCATGCAGCAGGTTTCTGTGCCCGGAGATCCAGACTAACATTGAGGTATGAGAGTCAGTGGTTATTAAAACAAAAATTATAGGTGCTAATTCTATGCATTAAGTGCTTATTTGACTACCAGTACCTGTAATTTAAAACCCGTGTGCAAATCCTGGTTACCACAAACTAAAATAGTGTAAAGCTTGCCAATTAGAGAGATTTTTTATTCTGTGCTCGAGTTTGTACTTGTTTGTTTGTGTTACAGTGGTGCTTAGAGACCCCCCCCACTGACGTCAGATGCCCCATTGTGCTAGGTGCTGTACACACACGTAGTAAGTGACAGTCCCTGCTTCAAAGAGCTTATGATCTTAATAAACAAGACGATAGATGATGGGAGGAGAAACAGAGAGAAGTATCTTTCCCAAGGTCACATAGTAGTTGGTGGCAGAGCTAGGAATAGACCCCTGTGCTTCCAAGTCTCACTATAGTGACCTCTCATTGCACCAGGCTACCTCCCATGTTGATAGCACCTGCTGTAAGGTTTGCAGAGCCTTTAGAAGGTTTTTGTAACCCTATGTGTCACAGAGGTGTGGATGAAGATTTAAATTCTAAAGGTATGTCTACACTGCATTGTAAACCCTGGTGGGACCCAGGTTTGTGGACTGGTGTTTTCAAGCCCATGCTTCAGTGTCCATACTGCACTGTAAACCTGGGTTAACAGCTGCTGGACCCAGGTCTCACACCTGTGCTAACACATCCATACTGCATTACGCAGACTTTCGGACTTGGGTCTGCAGTGTGACCTGCGTCCACACTCCATGATGACAGGGCTTGCACCCAAGTCGCTGTGGGACTCAGGCTCTGACCCACCCCCCTTTGCAGGGTCCCAGGACCTGGGTCCTGAGTGCTCACTAACCTGAGTCAGGCTGATTTGTATGTGGACAGAAGGGGGGATTGAGCTCGGGCTTGAAGCTAAGTCAAAGCCAGGGCTTAATATGCCATGTAGGCATAACCTGAGTGGTCAGAGTGAGGGGTTCTGTTACTAGGAGGATGCAGGAAAGTCAGATCTTTTGTGAGGGAGAGATGAGCAGAAGGTTCTGCCAGGTGGAGGGTATAGTGGTCAGGCCTTGTCACTTCAAGGGAGTAGTAGCAGGATTTGCAGCTTGGGAGAAGGGGTGCAAGCTCTTGTTGGCCTCTCTCACGCCTCTTTGTTCTACTCAGCCAGTATGGCACCAGTGACTCCGAAGCGTACTCTCCTGATGGTCAAAGTGGTTTTTCTTTTGCGTTTGAATTGCAGTCTAAAATTCTGATGCCCCGCCCTCAATAACTTTCCTTAACTTTTTCTACTTATAATCTGCTGAGAGTTTGAAAGCTAATAGTTTAACCAAATGGAATTCAGATACAGTGGACAGAAAAGTGCTTGTTTGGAGATGAATATGTAAGAGGAGTTGTGTCCAGTTGCCTTCAGCAGGGTTCCATGTGCATATAAGAAACAAAGCGGGGTGTGGAAGTTCTGCAAATGTGAACCAAATTTTCACAGCAAGACTCTTTTTTTGCCCTTTTAAATCAAAACATTTTACTATTTCACTCTGCTTATTTTTTGACTGAGTTCCTTACCTCTTTGCATGATGTAAAATACCTCGACATTGGTTTGAGGTGTTACACAAATTCAGTCACACTCAAATAACAAAAAAACCATCAGTAACAATAAAAGTTATCCTCTGCTAGGTACATGGTAGAGCTCGTTGTGATGAATGCATTAACTTCTTTCTGTGCCATAGAGCTCCCTTTAAACAGCATTCTGAGGGCAGCTGTGGGCAGGGCCGTTCTTGACAGTATAACTCCAGTGGAGCTGAGAGGTAGCCAAGTGGACAGCAGGGGAACCCACAACACAAGTCTTCCATGTGAACAACGATGGGCTCTGTCTCATCTCCAAGTTTTATAAATTCTCTTTGCTGCTCATTTGGAGACATGTCCAAATCATGTTGAAGTCAATAGAAAGGCTCCTATCTACTTCAATTGGGGATTGATTGTGACCTTTGTTTGCACGGGACATGAGGGTAAGGGCCAACTCTCCCCAGGAAGGTGTTGGGAGAACTCTATGTGGTTTTTTCCATAGGAGGCGGCAAGGTAACCCATAGTTAATCCTGTTTTTCTGGTATGATAATATATTATGGTTGGTCATAAAATTTAGACCACAAAATACGGGTGACATGTACTGTAGCCACGTTAATGTGGGTGTTTGAACCTTGATACTAATATTTCCTGCCTTGGTTGTAATTTTCAACTGTGCAGCTTTTTCATTGTGTCCGTGTGAGGTTTTTTGCTTTAATATATTCCAGATTCATCTGGTTTAATTAATTTTCTGTTTATTGGAGCTGTAGGATGACTTATAGTGAGGCTCAATATAAATAATCCAGTGCACACTGTTTCTTGTACAGTATGTGCACCAAATTGTTAGCATGACAGAAAGTGGTGCAATATTTTGTTTTTCCCCAGCGGGTGGTTGCAATGATTAGCTGGAAAATGAAATACATGGGGAAAGCATCTGGAAGGTAAGACTTTCCAGATGGTTCCCTTGTCAAGATATCTAAGGCTTTGGTTTGATTTGGTTTTTACTTTCCTTCTCTCTTTTCTTGGGAGAGGGGACGGGGCCCAGAAGTCTTGATTTAGAATTTTTATTTTTAATCAAAAATATCTGATAGATTTTAAGGCACAAGGGACCATTGTGATCATCTAGTTTGTCATTCTGCATAACACAGGCCAGAGAATTCCAGCCAGTGATTTTTACATATAGCCCAATAAATTAAGGTTGAACAAGAGCATACCCTTTTAGAAAGACATCCACTTTTGATTTAAATATTTCCAGTGATAGAGAATTCACCACATCCATGGTAAATTGATTCAATGGTTGACTTACTCTTGCTGTCAAAAATTTGTACCTTATTTTCAGTCTGAAATACAATACTGTACAATTTTTGTAATTAACCATTGGAATACTGCACTAAGGGATGCGATGAAATCTTCATCATCTGAAATCTTTCACTCAAAATTGGAAGTTTTTCTGAAGATCTATTCTCGCTCAAACAGAAGCTATAGACGTGGTGCAGGAATTCCTGGGTGAAATTCTATGGTCTGTGGAATGCAAGAAGCAGACTAGATGATCAAAGTGGTTCCTACTGACCTTAAAAACCTATGATTAATTAAAGAGCATGATATTTAAAAAACTGTAGGCGATCAAGGGCCAGATTGCTGTACCGTTACTCATGCTGAGTAGCAGCAAGGCCTCAATTTGAACAAACAATGTAAAAATATAAAAATAGCTTCAGGGTTGGGGAGGGTACAGTGGTTCTATAAGTATGATAAGACATATTTCACCAAAAGCCAAAGCATAAATGCATCCAACACCACCTCATAGAAAGGGAAA
The DNA here is from genome assembly GCF_013100865.1 of Trachemys scripta elegans. Taxonomy (NCBI): domain Eukaryota; kingdom Metazoa; phylum Chordata; order Testudines; family Emydidae; genus Trachemys; species Trachemys scripta. The sequence goes on from NC_048298.1 coordinate 94,366,028, forward strand.
CCAACTAATCATAGCACACACCAGCACCGGAAAATAAATCTCAGATTAGCTTCCTGAAGCAAGGTGGAAAAAGGTATGCTTAAAATGTCTGGGTGGGGTATAATTTACAATAGATCGATCTAATCATTTTCCCCCTTACCTCCGATTGGGCAGCCAAAGATTTGGTACCGTGGAAAAAATAGTTTTGTCCTTCTTCAAGATGACTTGTAATTTAAGCAAAAAAAATTGTAATCTCAGCACCCTCTCTTAAGAAATCTTTCCGATGGTTTATTTATACCTTTTGAGATAAACTAGCCATACTTGAAATATGCAGATCTATTTTTCATGGAAGACTATCCTGTTTCTCCTCTGTAGTTTGTAACCTATCATTTAAATCAGTTTCTGTACCAAATGACTGGAGTATAGCTAATGTGACGCCAATTTTTAAAAAGGGCCCCAGAGGTGACCCCGGCAATTGCAGGCCGGTAAGCCTGACTTCAGTACAGGGCAAACTGGTTGAAACTATAGTAAAGAACAAAATTGTCAGACACTTAGATGAACATAATTTGTTGGGGAAGAGTCAGCATGGTTTTTGCAAAGGGAAATCATGCCTCAACAATCTAGTAGAATTCTTTGAGGGGGTCAACAAGCATGTGGACAAGGGAGATCCAGTGGATATAATGTACTTAGATTTTCAGAAAGCCTTTGACAAGGTCCCTCACCAAAGGCTCTTAAGCAAAGTGAGCTGTCATGGGATAAGAGGGAAGGTCCTCTCATGGATCGGTAACTGGTTAAAAGATAGGAAACAAAGGGTAGGAATAAATGGTCAGTTTTCAGACGGGAGAGAGGTAAATAGACCCCTGGGGGACACCACTGTACTGAGCCCATTCCTATTCAATATATTCATAAATGATCTGGAAAAATGGGTAAACAGTGACATGGCAAAATTTGCAGATGATACAAAACTATTCAAGATAATTAAGTCCCAGGCAGACTGCGAAGAGCCACTAAAGGATCTCTCAAAACTGGGTGACTGGACAACAAAATGGCAGATGAAATTCAATGTTGATAAATGCAAAGTAATGCACATTGGAAAACATAATCCCAACTATACATATAAAAAGATGGGTCTAAATTGGCTGTTACCACTCAAGAAAGAGAGCTTGGAGTCATTGTGAATAGTTCTCTGAAAACATCTACTCAATGTGCAGTGGCAGTCAAAAGCATAGGCGCCAACTTTCTCTGGCGCCGGTGGGTGCCTGTGCCCCCCCCCGCCCCTGGCCCCACCCTCATTCCAACCCCATCCCCAAATGCCACACCCTAACTCCACCTCCTCCCTGCTCCTATTGGATCCCTTCCCAAAATCCTCACCCCGGCCCCGCCTCTTCCCCCAGCGTGCCACGGTCCCCCACCTCCTCCCTCTCTCCCTGTCCCGCAAATCAGCTGTTTCGTGGCGCAAGCGCTGGGAGGAAGGGGGGAGAAGCGGGACGCGGCGGCGCGCTCACGGAGGAGGTGGAGGTGAGCTGGAGCAGGGGGGTGGGGCGGGGCCACGGGGAGCTGCTGGTGGGTGCTGAGCACCCACCAATTTTTTTCCATGGGTGTTCCAGCCCCAAAGCACCCACGGAGTTGGCGCCTGTGGTCAAAAGAGTGAACAGAATGTTGGGAATCATTAAGAAAGGGATGGATAATAAGACAAGAAAATATCATATTGCGGCTATATAAATCCATGGTATGCCACAGCTTGAATACTGCGTGCAGATGTGGTCACTACATCTTAAAAAAAGATATATTGGAATTGGAAAAGGTTCAGAAAAGGGCAACAAAAATGATTAGGGATATGGAACGGCTGCCATATGAGGAGAGATTAATAAGACAGGGACTTTTTAGCTTGGAAAAGAGATGACTAAGAGGGGATATGATAGAGGGCTATAAAATCATGACTGATGTGGAGAGAGTAAATAAGGAAGTGTTATTTACTCCTTCTCATAATACAAGAACTAGGGGTCACCAATGAAATCAATAGGCAGCAGGTTTAAAATGAACAAAAGGAAGTATTTTTTTCAGACAATGCACAGTCAACCTATGGAACTCCTTGTCAGAGGATGTTGTGAAGGCCAAGACTACAACAGGTTAAAAAAAAGCTAGATAAGTTCATGGAGGATAGGTCCATCAATGGCTATTAGCCAGGATGGACAGGGATGGTTTCCCTAGCCTCCGTTTGCCAGAAGCTGGGAATGGGCAACGGGATGGATCACTGGATGATTGCCTGTTCTGTTCATTTCCTCTGGGGCACCTGTCATTGGCCACTGTCGGAAGACAGGATACTGGGCTAGATGGACCTTTGGTCTGACCCAGTATTGCCGTTCTTATGTTCTATGGAGGGCTTCCCAGGTCTAATAAAGGCACCGGGGCTCCCGAGCTCTGTTGACTCCCGTAATTCTGAGGCAGAATCAAAAGGTGTGTTTCCTCCCTGCACTGCCTGTGGAGAGGTCTGCCCTCTGGGTTCCTTCCCTTGTCTATCCTAAAGATTTTTTTCTGATGCACACAGTCTGACTCCATTTGCAAGAATCCTTTCCTTTTTGTCATCTGTGGAGTGTGGGGCGGTGCTTACAGTACACAGTACATTTTTGGCATTCCAATTGTTGTATCCTAGAAATGGCTGTACTTGGTAGTCTAGTATGGAGAAGCTTTTGCAATGCTGATCTTCTAAACTAGATCTACCCACTTCAGCTTCTCGCTGTTATCAGAATCTCCCTTTAGTCTTTCTTGGTTGTGCATTTTTAACTTTAAGGAGAGATTATTCCCCCTATAAAACAGACTAACCACCCTGGAACCAAACCAAAAATACTCTTGGGGGATCTCTCTTGTAGTACAAGTGTCATCTAATTTTCAGCAGTGGTGTGTGCTGCTTCACAGATCTCAGCCATGCCACTCTAGGGATAGCCCATATCACAGGAAATGATATGCTTCCGGGTTCATACAGCAAGGGATAACATTGGCCAGGGGTATTTAATTAACAAGTCCAAAGTTGAAAAACAGATGTTTATTAAATGAATGGTTCTTACTGATAGGGGGTCAGATCCTCAGCTGGTGTAAATCGACATAGAGATCTTTGTTGAGAAACAATCAGCAACTTTTTCAAATGCACTTTTTTCCCTTAAGCCATACAGGTTTGAACATACTGACCCAGACTGGACTTGCCAACTCAAGAGCAGAAGGGCTAATAGACCGCTGCGTTAGTTTGTTCGGCCAGCATGCTTTCCCTGCCAAGTATTGGTTTTTTTTAACTATTCATTGGAGCTGTCAGCATGAGCAGTGAAGTAATAACATTTGTTTTATGTGCAGAACTGGCATACAAATCAGTAATTAGTCACAAGATCAAAAGTTCCAACCCCTAGTGGGCCGAGAAAGGTTAGTGAATGAAACACCGACTTCAGCCCCTAGATTCAGCTTCCATTTCGACTTGAGATTTTAAATGAAGAGAAAATTCAGCTTCTTAAACACAGCTACTAGTGCATGTTATTCCATGCTAATAAAAACAACATGGTGATGCAGAATGGTCTCTCCAGTTGGGGCCTGAGCTGGCTGTTCAGTGTGGAAATGGTCTTTCCACTGAACCTGTTTGCCTGAAGTAACTGATCCATAGGATCCCACTTTCCAGCACTGGCGGACTTTCTTAAAGACTATAAATGAGGTACCCTTTGTTTTTCAGTGTTTGTACAGCACCTACCATAATGGGACCTTGATCCTTAATGGAGCTTCTGGGCACAACTGAATTACAAATTATTATGGCTGTCAATTAATCGCAGTTAATGCCTGAGATTAATTGTAGGGCTGTCGCTTAATCGCAGTTAACTCATGCGATTAACTCAAAAAAATTAATCATGATTAAAAAAATTAATTGCGATTAATCGCAGTTTTAATTGTGCAGTTAAACAATAGAATACCAATTCAAATGTATTAAATATTTTGGATGTTTTTCTACGTTTTCATATCTATTGTATTCTGTGTGGTAATGGAAATCAAAGCATATATTATTTTTTATTACAAATATTTGCACTGGAAAAAGATAAACAAAAGAAATAGTATTTTTCAATTCACCTCATAGGAGTACTGTAGTGAAATCTCTTTGTCATGAAAGTGCAACTTACCAATGTCGATTTTGTTGTTGTTACATAACTGCACTCAAAAACAAAACAATATAAAACTTCAGCGCTTACAAGTCAACTCAGTCCTACTTCTTGTCCAGTTTATTTACATTTACACGAGATAATGCTGCCCTCTTCTTACTTACAATATCACCAGAAAGTGAGAACAGGCATTTACATCAAGGCTGGCTCCAGGCACCAGCTTGCTAAGCAGGTGCTTGGGGCGGTCACTCCGGAGAGGGGCGGCACGTCCTGCTATTCGGCGGCAATTTGGCGGACGGTCCCTCACTTCTGCTCGGAGCCACAGATCGCGACTTTTTTTTTTGCGCTGCTTGGGGCGGCAAAAACCCTGGAGCCGGCCCTGATTTACATGGCACTTTTGTAGCTAGGATTGGAAAATATTTATGTGCCAGATATGCTAAACATTCGTATGCTCCTTCATGCTTTGGCCACCATTCCAAAGGACATGCTTCCATGCTGATGACTCTCATTAAAAAAATAATGCGTAAATTAAATTTGTGACTGAACTGCTTGGGGGAGAATTGTATGTTCCCTGCTCAGTTTCACCCATATTCTGCCATATACTTCATGTTATAGCAGTATTGGATGATGACCCAGCACGTGTTGCTCATTTTAAGAACATTTGCACTGCAGATTTGACAAAACGCAAAGAAAATACCAATGTGAGATTTCTAAAGATAGCTACAGCACTTGACCCAAGATTTAAGAATCTGAAGTCCCTTCCAAAATCTGAGAGGAACGAGGGGTGGAACATGCTTTCAGAAGTCTTAAAAGAGCAACTCTCCAATGCAGAAACTACAGAACCCAAACCACCAAAAAAGAAAATCAACCTTCTGCGGGTGGCATCTGATTCAGATGATGAAAATGAACATGCATTGGTCTGCACTGTTTTTGATAGTTATCGAGCAGAACCCGTCATCAGCATGGATGCATGTCCCCTGGAATGGTGGTTGAAGCATGAAGGGTGATATGAATCTTTAGTGCATCTGGCATGTAAATATCTTGTGACACCGGCTACAACAGTGCCATGCAAATGCCTGTTCTCACTTTCAGGTGACATTGTAAACAAGAAACAGGCAGCATTATCTCCTGCAAACTTAAACAAATTGTTTGTCTGAGCGATGGGCTGAACAAGAAGTAGGACTGAGTGGACTTGCAGTCTCTAAAATTTTACATTGTTTTATTTTTGAATGCAGTTTTTTTGTACATAAGTCTACATTCGTAAGTTCAACTTTCATAATAAAGATATTGCACTACGGTACTTGTACTAGGTGAATTTAGAAATATTATTTATTTTGTTTTTTTCAGTGCAAATATTTGTAATAAAAGTGAGCACTTACACTTTGTATTCTGTGTGGTAATTGAAATCAATATATTTGAAAATGTAGAAAAACATCCAAAAATATTTAAATGAATGGTATTTTATTATTGTTTAACAATGCGATTAATCACATGATTAATCACTTTTTAATCACTTGACAGCCCTAATTAATTGAAAACAAAATTAATGTGTTACTCACATACCTCTGGGTGAGGAGGGCAGCATCAGCGGTTGAGGGCTGAGGTCACAGCCCACAGCACCAGAGGTCCGCGCTCTGAGGGGGCTGAAGCCCCGAGCCCTATCCCCCAAGCCTTGCGCCAAGTGGGGCTGAAGCCCTGAGCCCACCAGGGCTGAAGATTGGGGGGGGGGGGGTCACAATTTTTTCTAGTGGGGGAGTGACAATTTTTTTAAAGTCCAAATGGGGTCGCCAGCACAAAAAGTTTGAGAAACACAGCCATAGAGAACAGGGGTCTGGCGAGCTCAGCCTTCCTCTCCTCCCCTGCTGCATGCCAACCCCTGAGGGTAAAAATCCACTCTCCCTTGCAAACAAGGGCTCCCTCAGCTGAAGGGATTTATGTAAAAATAATAATTCTACATTTGTAAGTTCAACTTTCATGATAAAGAGATTGCACTGCAGTACTTGTATGAGGTTAATTGAAATACTATTTCTTTTGTTTATTTGTTTTACGGTGCAAATGTTTGTAATAAAAAATAATATAAACTGAGTACTGTACACTTTGTATTCTGGATTGTAATTGAAATCAATATAATTGAAAATATTGAAAACATCCAAAAATATTTAAATTAATGGTATTCTATTATTGTTTAACAGTGCAATTAAAACTGATTAATCCTGATTAATGTTTTTAATCTCACAATTAATTGAGATTAATTTTTTTGAATCGCTTGACAGCCCTACAAATTATTAATTATAGTAAGTAAAACTGCTCCCAATAACATAGAAACACTAAGGATAATGGTGCTTCAGTATCAACTGATAGGCAGCTTAGAACTATATTACATATAAAAAACTACATTAAAAGAACATTAAGGTTGCACAGTTAAGTATGCAAAGTTGGGATATGCCATCTCACAGGAAATTCCAATATTTAGAAATTTGTTTTCTTCCCAAACTGGGATGAAAAGTCAAAATATTAAAATCTTTCACAGAACAGAAAGTTCTGAAAAATTTTGATTTTGATTTCAATCAAAAAGGATCATTTCTGCTTTCCCAAATCAAAACGTTTTGTGTTGGGTCAGTGCTACATTAATTTGTCTCTCTCTGAACTACCATGGTGCCTTTTGAGAGCTATAGTCCAGGTGCCTCATGCGTCATTCTCCTCCATGGGTCAGGTTCTCTGGCCAGACTGTATTTCCCTTGATGCACTGTGATCATGTGACTTCTATGATGCAGAGCTGCAGTTGAGAGCAGGGGCGGCTCTATGGTTTTTGCCGCCCCAAGCACGGCAGTCAGGTGGCTTTTGGTGGCATGCCTGCGGTAGGTCTGCCGGTGCCGGGCCTTCAGTGTCCCTGCCGCTGAAGCCGCTGGACCGGCGGACCTCCCGCAGGCATGCTGCCAAAGGCAGCCTGATGGCTGCCCTCACAGCAACCTGCAGGCCGCCTCCCGCGGCTTGCCACCCCAGGCATGCGCTTGCTGCACTGGTGTCTGGAGCCACCCCTGGTCAAGAGGCGATTGCAGTACATCATGGGAGATGAAGTCTAGCGAGGGAACCCAGCCAAAAGCAGAAAATGAGGGCATGAGGAACTGTGGCAGCTCTGGTGGAAAGAGATTAATGTCATGCTGACCCAAAAATGAAATATTTCATTTAGATTTTCTTGATGGTACAGTAGAATCTCAGAGTTACAAACTGACCAATCAACCACACACCTCATTTGGACCCGGACGTATGCAATAAAGCGGCAGCAGAGGGAGGGAAAAAAGCAAATACAGTACTGTGTTAAATGTAAACTACTAAAACAAAAGAGAAAGCAGCATTTTTCTTCTGCATAGTAAAGTTTCAAAGCTGTATTAAGTCAATGTTCAGTTGTAAACTTCTGAATGAATAACCATAACATTTTGTTCAGTATTACGAACATTTCAGAGGCACTAATAACCTCTATTCCTGGGGTGTACGTAAATCTGAGGTTCTACTGTAAACCAAAACCTGCACCTGGCTTCCCCCGTTCAACATGAATTCTGCCAAATTTCAAGTTCCTGTTCCAAACCATGGAGGCACATGGGGTTTTTATTGAAATGTTTTGAAGAATTTCTTGATATGGGGAAAACAACATATTTTTCTGTAACCTCTTCTGCGAAAAGTCTGAACCATTTTTGGTATATTTTTTTTTTAATTCCACTTGAGGGAGACACCCAGCATGAAAAACCTCAGCCCAAATGGTTAAAGTTTGGAAAGTTTGTAAGCAGCTTTAAATAGGATCTTAAAATTAGGGTTACCATATTTAAAAAATAAAAAAAGAGGACATTCCACTGGCCCTAGCCCTGCCCCTTTCCCAACCCTGGCCCCGCCCCAACTCCGCCCTTTCCCGCCCCTTCCCCAAAGTCCCCGCCCTAACTCCCCCTCCTCCCTCCCAGCCACGCGAAAAGGGCTGCCCAAGCGCTACCGGCTTTACGGTTTGCCGGGCAGCCTCCAGACCCTGCGCCCCCGGCCGGC
>NC_048298.1:94374540-94391067 GCF_013100865.1 Trachemys scripta elegans
CCGGCGGCTGGGGTCCGGAGGCATGGGGGCTGCCCGAAGCCGGTAGCGCTGGCTCGGGCAGCTTGGTTCTTAAACAGAGCTGAAGTCTGAGTCTGGGGAGGAGCAGAGCAGCCGCGGGAGGGGAAGTGCCCGGCCAGTATTTTTCCCAGACATGTTCGGCTTTTTGGCAATTCCCCCCGGACAGGGGTTTGATTGCCGAAAAGCCGGACATGTCCGGGAAAAACCGGACGTATGGTAACCCTATTAAAATTGAAAGTCATGCAACCTTTATTCTAGGTGTCACTGCCTTCAGCACATATAACAACATGAGGACATTTTATCTCTGTTTTTTTCTAAAACTGTGTTGGATTAATTAGATAATTCTTTCTCCACCTTCCTCCCTTAAACATTCTCTACTTTTACATATAGATAGAATACTAAGCTTCTGATTGGTCAAGATTGTTCTAACTCAGAATCTTTTCCTTGCTGTAGCATATCTGTGGAGTTTCATTTTCTACCAATTAGAATATACCATACACATTAACTGTGGCAGAGTACTGTGTAAATTATTAGCACGGGGAAGATCTGCTGAGCTAATCTAGTGGTGCTTACATAGTGTGTTATTACTATCAGCAAGTTTTAAAAAAAGAAATACCTATAACTAAGCCAAAGACTTTTTTTGGGTGGAGTGGAAATAACCCAAAAATGTGAACTCAGGCCATTTAGAGAGGGCTAGAATGCATACTATTATATGCCTTGATTTATAAGACTGTGCTTGAGAGCTGGACAATTTGAATGTGGCAGCGAGATGCTCCTTGCAGAGTTGTTTGTGTGATCCTAAAACAGGCATGGGTGAAAATGGGAATTTTTTTCTGAAAGCAGAGGTGAGTCCATGTGTACTTTTATATTTCTACATTGTCTGGTGGGAGTGCAACAGCTTGTTTAATGCTAGTTGAGGGATACCAGTTCTCCTGCCGCAGATTTCTCATGTTAGATGTTTCTGAAAATCTCTAAGGCTAGGCCTTCACTGCCAAAAAAAGATTAGTTATCGCTCTGGAAAACAAACATGCATTAGTTATCTCAGTGTTGACTCTTCATGGAGACAAGGTGCAGGCAATTTTCAGGATTGCCAGTCATGATCAACATTATAACCCTCACTTGGGGTTGACCTTGCCTAGCTACATCAAGGTAAAAGCTACAGAGCTTTGTCTCTACCAGGATTTTACATCGGGATAACTAATATGCCTTATTTAACTGTCTGTGAAAACACCTTTTGCGGGGCAATGAAGCCAAAGTGTAAATGACTTAAAGAGCATGAGTGTATTGAAAGTGGGACTTGTGCTCCTTACTCTCCTAGGTGCCTTTGAATGTCCCACTTTTAAGTCTCAGTCTCCCAGTTTCTACAGGCTTAATTTGTTGGGGATGTGTTGTGCTTTTTTTTTTTTTTTCCTGTAGAGCAGGAGATAAGTTTTGCTCCCATTGGTCATTTCCACTCCCTCCCCATATGCCAGCCACTAGATATTAGCATGACAGGCAGGCAGGCAAACAGCAAACTGTTGTTAGTGCTTGTGCCCTTCCCCAACCTAGAAACCACAGATCACGACAAATTTATTCCAGGGGAATTGGACCTCTTCACATCTTGTCTGCTTCAGTCGTTAATGGGAAAATGTCAGTTTAAATATGACCCTGAATTTAAATGTTGTAAAAACTTGTTTTTATAGAGCTGTGTAAAAATTGTCGTGTTGTTGGGTTTAGTTTAGTTTAAAAGAAAAGAAAACAAAATAATATCACTGTGAAGTATCTGAAATCCAAATGTTGCAGCCATAAGAACACGAAAGTGAAGCTGATTTCATTGGTGTTCATTGTCCAACCTGAGAGAAGGGCAAAAAGCAAACAGCATATATTTGGTGACACACACAATGGATTTTTAAAGTGCTCACTTTTATGAATTTAAGGCTGATTAAGAACCTAGGTAAATTTTGTTTATAACACATGATTAAGTTAATGATGTCCCATTAATCAAACAGGTCAATGATCATGCTGATTCTGTTGCTGTGCAATTATCACACACAAGCTGTTCTCTTAGGAAAACTACACACCACAATGGTGTGTACTGTTAAATAGACCAAAGGTGGCCTTGTTTCCACCTTCCCCTGTTAGTGTTTTTCCTATGGATTATTCCATTTTTCCGTTTCTTTTCCTGTATACTTGTTTTTCTTTACCTTACAGAGGTGTTTCGTCTCTTCCCCCTGGTAAACCTCTCCTAGGTCTCTGCCCTTTCCCCCTTCAATTTCTCTCCCCATCATTAAAGGGCTGTTTCCATCATATTTTCCTTTCCTCTCCGCCCCCTGTTTCCTTACCGCCACTCTTGTCCTCCGCTCCCCAGCCCTGCTTTTTCTGCCATCGGTAGTTCTTCTCTGCCCTGGAAGAGCCTGTGCATGACCTTCCTTCACCTAGTGGCCTTTCCATTGCATAGAGGTTCTCAACGTGGAGTTGCAAGCTAGGTGTTCGTGACCACCTGGCTATTCCATATTGCTAAATCAGGAGAGAGGTCCCAGATAGATCCTGGCTAGAACCCCAGTATGGTAAAGACAATGGAAAGGAATTGGGGGGGGGGGGGGCAGGAGGAGGTACCAGTATGGAAAAGGTTGAGAACAACTGACCTAAGTTTCTCTGCAGTATTTCTTGTCCATACTGGAAGTGTGGCTGACAGAAGTGTATTCTGTAGATCAAGGCAGAGTGTGCAAAGACCTTGTAGAGCTAAAGCTTTATCCCTAAAGACTGTGGATCGGGCAAAATAACTCTTCTTAGGAGGAAGGTAGGGGAGAGGTGCTGCTAGATTCAAGAGGCTTGGCAACTCTGTGTAACAGGGAGAGTGTTTTCTGCTGACAGGCATGAGTCACAGGTGATTATTAAAGTGTGCAGAGAGAGCTGCATGCGGAGAAACTTGCACAGCACCTTTCTGCACTATGCTATCAATCCCACACTTCTGTGAGGACTACAATACACTCATATATTTCACCCTCCCCAGAAGAAACTAAACAAAATGTTTCAGTATTTCAGTTGCTAGACAAAGCAACGTTGTGAGTGTTTTATCTTAAAATAAAACAAGGAGCTCCTTTGTCTGCCATCTATCCTGTTATATCGATCTTTGTAATAAAATGACTGTTTTGAAATGCATGATATAGTCAGGTCTCTTCTCCTTTGGTCAGCCAAAATGGAATGAAAGGAATTATCTGTGTAGATAGTGCCTTGCTAAGCTTATTACAACATCAGCGGGAATGACACTGATTTTAAGCAGTGCGTGGTATTTGAAGAGAGGATTTAATGGGACACAGGATGACCCAGGGCAGTGGTGAGGGGACACAGAATTGTACACGTCGGCATGGGAGGTTCCTAGAGTTAAACTGCAGAATTGTGGTGTCCTGATTGAAGAAATGGGGTGTGTCACCATGCCTGCCACTTACTCCTTTTGATGCTTAGGCTTTCCCCATGTCCGCTCTGACTGCAGAACCTTTTGGGAATGGGACACCTTTATGCACTGCCTTTGACAGAATATTCTAGGCTAGGCAGTGGTGAGCTGGAGCTGGTTTGCGCCGGTTCGCAAGAACAGGTTGCTAAATTTAGAAGCCCTTTTAGAACCGGTTGTTCCGAGCGGGACAACTGGTTCTAAAAAGGCCGCCCAGCCCCAGCTCACCTCTGCTTCCTGGGCTCCTCCCCTGAAGGCTCTGCCGCCCACTTCTCCTCCCCCTCCCCTGCTTCCTGCGAATCAGATGTTCGTGCGGGAAGCCTGGGACTCGGGAGGGCTCAGAAACGGCTTGACAAGGTAGGCTGGGGCGGGTGGGGGAGGCGCGGCCCAGCCCGGCCCCGGGCCCAGCGGCGCCGGCCTGGGCCCGGCCGAGTGCCCCCGGCCCGGCCTCCAGCGCGGTAAGGGGGCAGGGAGGGGGTGTTTAAAAAGGGCAGGGGAGTTTGTGGGGGTGGGTGGATAGGGATCAGGGCGGTCAGAGGGCAGGGAACAGGGGGATTGAATGGGGGCAGGCGTCCCAGGGGGGCAGTCAGGAAGGAGCAGGGGTTGGATGGGGCGGTGGGGGGAAGTCAGGGGCAGGGGTTCCAGGGGCAGTCGGGGACAGAGAGAAGGGGTGGTTGGATGGGGCAGGGGTCCCAGGGGGCCATCAGGAATGAGAGGAGGGGTTGGATGGGGTGGCAGTGGGCAGTCAGGGGACATGGAAGGGGGGTGGATGGGGCGGGGGTCCCCGGGGTGTGTGTCAAGGAATGTGGGGGGTTGGATGGGACAGGAGTCCCGGGGTGGGGGGGCACAACCCCCTCGTGGGGTGAGGAGGAGGGAACTGGTTGTTAATTTTTTGTCAGCTCATCACTGAGGCCAGGTACCTTTCACTCCTCTTATCTCTTACACAGGTGTTGAAGTTCATTTTCTTTTTCATTGCAAAGCCCAAAGTACCTGCTCCAGTAATCCTACCTTGACGAATCATCCTGGTAGCCCATTCGTTAACCCAAAGGTTTTCTTACTGTCACCACCAGAGTTCCAAGTGCACAGAAGAGGTTGGGAGGTAGACAGGGAAATTGTCACTTCTGTAAATTCTCAGCATTTACCAGATTTGAGGGGGTACAGCTAGGCTACCCTTCTGAGGGGCAGTTTAGCCTATTCTGTTGTTTCAGGCTGTCTGTCTGCAGCCTCAGGAGAGACAGCCTTTGCACTAGGTCACATTCAGGAGGATGCCTTGGCAACTATTTGATCTGAGGGTTTTTTTAAATGAAAGCTTAGAATTCTGCAGAAAGTGACAAATATACCATCCCATTTTCCAGGCAAAGTTTCATATCCACAGCTGGTGAGTGGGAGAATGCATTTGTCAAGCTCCGTCAGTAACAGTCCATAAACCAAGATTATTTTAAAGAAAGCAAGCTTTATTATGTAATAGATAGGAAATTCAAGAAAATTAGAAGTTAAACCGAGTAAACTTGGCTGAGGCTAGAGATTATGCAAAGCCTAGTTTGCCAGGTTAGGACCTGAAGGTTATAATTTTGCATGATACCTTTGGTATATCTGGAAAAAGTCCTTCCTTGAACTCCCTAGAGCTATTTTTTTCAGATTCCTTATCCTGGTCTCCTTATCCTGATCTCTCTCCCTCCTGGCTGTTTTAGCTGCAGTGTGACATTTGTCCTGTGTTAACCAAAGACACATTTTTATTGGCTGTATTTTAAATCCAATCTCAAATTAATTTTTGGGCTGTGCAGCAGTCTTCCAGCAAAACCTGTTTAATGGATGAGTCATAGTTCTCTCCTAATCCCCCCCATTGTGTTGGACCATAAATAATCTCCCTTTTCTGTATTCTTTCCTTGAAACGGGCATCTTTATCTACTTTAGACCAAAATGCATCTGTAGAAACTTTTGTCTGTGCACATGCTATAGAAGCTGTTTACCACGACTACTTCTGGTACAAGTTATTTATGTAGACAGTATATAAAACCAGATGAGTGTGTCAGAAAACAAAATTATCCCATATCCCTATCAAATATCCTTGTCTGCAGATGGTAACTCAGGCTGTCACACATTGCAATTCCTTTTTATTAACTTCAGATTTCACGTTCACTCTGCAGAGCAAGAGGCCATCAGAGTGTCTTCAATGATAAGTTATACAGTACAAAATTAAATGTTATCATAAATGGTCTGACATTATATTAGAATGTCATTTTACTGAGAGATTGTGATGACAGGAACAAGCCATTTGAGTTTTGATCTCCTGGTTTATGATGGCTCCACCATTTCTTGACCGAGTTACATCTTTAGGATGGATGTAGATGGGGTCAACAAGTTTGTTGCCTAGTTTGATCTACCACATACAATTCTAAAGTAGTGGAAAGAGCAACCGAGAAATTTTCCATCTGAAATGTTTCTTCTGATAAATATGTGGGTGGAGGACTACCAAAATTTACAATGACATACAGAGAAGACTCATTTTGGTGGTTCTGTGGCTGGTCATGCCACCTTGTACTTTTTTATACTTCTGATGGGCCTTGTCCAGACTAGAAATTTCGGTCAAGTTGTAACTTGAGTTAACTGACTGTCAGCTAATTTAAGTTAACTAACATGTTTGTATGTGCCAGTATAGATGCACTCCTCCAATGCTTAATCCAGGACACACATGTTTTGTTCCTAATAATGGTTTACTCTAGCCTGAGCATATTAATTGGTTGTCAACTAACTCAAGTTACAACAGGACCAAAAATATCTAGTCTAGACAAGGCATTAGTGGGAGAGAGTCAAAAAGGATGTGATGTAGTTCTGATTCTGGTCTTGAACCTATCAGGAGTGAACGTTGACTTAAAGTATCAGCCATTGGACAGCCAGCAGCTATTCTGAGGTGTCTTTCTTTCCTCTCCTGTCCCATGGGGATGTTTTGAGAGAGGGTTGCTGTAGTGTGTATGTAAGCGGGGGAATGGTCCTGCTATTGTGGGGAACTTTCCTGGCTTATACACTACCCCGGTGAAGTGGGCTAGCGAAAGGATCTGAGTCCTTGCTCCCTGCCTGACCTCAAGGGCTCCCCTTCCACTCTCCCATGCGGCAGAGTCCTCATAACCCCAACAAGTCTGGGTCCAGGATTCCTGGGGGGGCTCAACCCTCAACCTTGTCATGGTCACTTAGGGCAGGGGCTAGGGTGTCCCCACTCCAGGGTGCTCTCTCTGCACTGGATGCTTCCCTGACCCACTGATCATTACATACAGTTCAAAGCAAATATAATTTATTAAACTGCAATCAATTTAAAAAAATAAGGAAAAATGGGAAAGGTTAAAGGAAAACTCGTCACCCCGCTCTGTGGCATGGGGACGTCACAACCAGCATGTCTGGAATGTCAGGGAAGTTCAGTCTGTTCCTCACAAGTCCCAAGCCTCTGTCTCAGGCCCTGGCTGTGCTGCAGGGATGCTGCGGGTCGGACACTTGCTCTGGTGGTGGCCACATGTGCTCAAGCTATAGGTGGCAGGACCCTTCTTCCCAGCATCTTCCCTGTCTCGTCGGGGTTACGATCCTCCTCAAAGTCTGGCCTGCAAGGCATCTTGGCTGGGAACGTCTCCCTGAGCTGGGCCCGCTGCCCCAGGTCCCCCTTGTTCTCCCCAGCTGCTCACCGCACCCGGCTCCGGACTGTTCCAGCCTCAGCCCCAGCTCCAGCACTCTGCCTCAGCTCCAGCTCCACTCTGCCTCAGCACGGCTGCTGCTGCTTCTCTGCCCCCTCGGGCTCTGGTTGCTGCAGCTCCCCTCCCAGCACGGGTCGGCTCTGTGGGCTGCTTCTGTGACTCTGCTCCCAGCTCTGACCTGCTTCCTGGGCTGTTTTTCTGGCCCCTCTGGCTGGCACAGCTCTGCTCCCAGCTCAGCTTGAGCCCCTGCTTTCTCCTTAACTCAGCCCCACTCTGTCTGACCCAGGCAATTCCAGCTCACACAGAGGATGGGATCCCCTGGCCTCCTGACTCCTTGATTAACCTGCCCGTCCAGTCAATCAGGCTGACCTGGAGCATTGGCCTCTCCCCATTGTTCCTGGGGACTGTCAGTCTCAGGGTCCTGATTTCCCATCGACCCTGCCCCTTTCTTTGGGTACTGGGAGCTAGCCAACCAAAACACCCCCACTGAGTTTTAGTAAGGGGACAATAATCCCCTTACATGTAGGAACTGGGTAGTATCCTGTTAAATAATGTGAGCCCTCTAATAGTGCTCACTGTGTTTTGTGTTTTTGAAACATCAATTAGAACAGCAATGTGTGTATGTAAATAGACCTTGCATGTCGTGTATTTAGTAAACTGTTTTTTTCATAATATTATTTTTGTGTTAAAGGCAAATGACACAACACTTGTCTCCTGGTAAGGAGCCTCCAAAACTGGTTTGGGGTGAAGATTATTAGGGACAAAATGTCCCAAAATGAAACTTACAATGAGGCAAGTCAGGGTATTTTTTGTTTTGATTTGGTTTTGGATTGTTTTTTTTTATGACAATTTTCTAATTCAGTCATAGGGTCTTGGAACTTAGTTCCTAGAATAATGTCATTTGGTTTTTGTTTTCCCTTCAGGGGAGATTTTCAAAGCTATAGATGCCACATAGGTGCCTAACTCCCCATGACTTTCAGTAGGAAGTAGATTCCTGTGGCTTTGAAAATCTTTCTTCATGGTTACAAGGAGACTGCAGTGTCATATAGACACAATTGGAATCATTACATCTAATTACAAAGAAGAGTAGATCACTTAAAGTAAGTGCTTTAAATATAATAAAAAGATAATTAACAATCAAGGAGGAGGCTGTCATTTTGGCAGTCTGATGTAAAATCCAGTTGAGAAAATTCTTTTGCTATTTGTATGCAAGAGAAAGTAAGGATAGTAAAATTGCTGGAAGATAATTTCTGTTTTTTTGTTTGGTTAGTTTTCAAGTGATTATACCACAGTTAAACTAAGCAAAAATACTGTCCCAGTTGTAATCTCTTTCAACAGACGGGAAGTCTTGCTGGGGAAAAATGTATCCAATTGCAACTTCCACTGAGACACCTATTCATTTATAGAGATACCAAAACAATGGTGGAAGATCTCTAAAAATGGTTCTTTTTCTGGCCTTTCACTTTAGGGCCAATATACAAGAGCAAATTTTGGCCTGTGAGTAATACTTAAACTGTCTAAGGCCCTGATTCTGCAAACACTTAAGCACATGCATAATTTTACTCGTGTGAGTAGTTACATGAGAAAAGGTACACACGTGCTTAAACTGTTTGCAGGATCAGAGCTAAATGGCATCAGAACCATTTACTGAGTGTTTTTGTTTGTTAAATTCTGGAAAGGAAAATATTGTTCTGTTTCTCATCTTGGTGAAGCCTCATAACTAAGCACATGCACTGAACACTGTGCTTTGATTGGTATGAATTCCACACCTATTTTCAGCACAAGCAAGATGCCATCACAGTAAGTGTAAAGGGCATGACACTTAGATCATTGACCTTAAATATATCTTTCCCTCATTCCCCCAATTAATGTAGTGGGTCATCACTGATTGCAGTTTATTTCAATTTCCCAGCAATGGGTGGGTGCAGTTGATGACTTGCTTTTAGTCCCAAGAGTGAACCCCAATCTTGAGTCATAAAATATAAATCTAATACCTCCCTTTCCACATCCGTGATGTGAAATTGATAGGAGCATCGCAGAAATTGGCAGTACAGTAGAACCTCAGAGTTACGAACACCAGAGTTACGAACTGACCACAATCTCATTTGGAACCAGAAGTACACAATCACGCAGCAGCGAGATGAAAAAATAGAAGCAAATACAGTACAGTACTGTGTTAAACGTAAACTACTAAAAAATACAGGGAAAGCAGCATTTTTCTTCTGCATAGTAAAGTTTCAAAGCTGTATTAAGTTAATGTTCAGTTGTATACTTTTGAAAGAACAGCCATAACGTTCAGTTACAGACATCTCAGAGTTACGAACAACCTCCATTCCTGAGGTATTCATAACTCTGAAGTTCTACTGTAATGTGTATTTGATTACTACTATTTTTGTGCTCCTTGTATAACACCCTCTTGATGGCTGAAAATATAATTTTCTTTCAGTTGACTGTCTTTTCTTTTTTCCCATTTGACTATTTTACCTCTTTTTTTTTTTCTCTGTCCCCCAAAAACTTTTACTGGATATAGAACTTAACATGACGCATGATTTTGTTTATTTCCTTTATTTGCACATGGTAATCACTACCTGATTTCGGCAACGATCTGGGAATAGCTTGTTAGTTGCAGAGCAAGCAAAAAACTTTTATATAAACTGGCTTTTTAAAAAAATCCATTTCTTAGTATCTGGCACAACAGTACTGAATTATTTCATTTTAAAAACAGATTTTAGAGTCCAGAGAACAATTTTCCAATGTAACTTTTTAAAGGTATCTACATTACTTAATAGAGATGCTGTTTTAAGAAGTTGTTTCACAGGCATCAGTTATGGAGTAACGTTATCAAGAACTGGCACAACAATCAGTGGTATGTAACAAACATGAGTCTTTCCATCAGTTGGTACAGCTGCTACCGCTGGATAGGTGCCCATTGCACTGTGTGGTTAGGGATGAATGACCTGCATACTTGCTACAATCCCCGAAAACATATCTGAAGCATACAATAGATTTGCTCTTGCTTAGGTCCCAAATGAAAATTAGTTTGGTAGGTAATGTGTATACTCAAACCATCATGCTAATTGTCCAGCTGTTTTGTGGCTGCTCAGGAGAGACCCAAAACTGGGACAGCAGATGCTGTAGCTTGAGATGTGTTTTGGCAGACCTGTACTGGAGGCTCAAGACTAGAATAGCAGAAGGTGCTGCAGCTGAGGAATGAGGTTTATTGGTAACTCTGTGTGTGTGGGATGCTGCCATTAACAAAATAACAATTTAAAGAAAAAAAGATTTGTTATGGATTCAAATAAGATCTGTATTCCCTGAGTCCTGCTGATACACGTTGTAGCATATGAATTGCCATACTGAATCAGACTGGTCTTTCTAGTCCAGTATCATTTGTCAGAGAGTAGCCACTACCAGATGTTTCAAAGGAAGGTGCAAGAAACCATGCAGTAGGCAGTCATGGCATTACCTACTTACAGAGAAAGCTTCTCTCCACCCCCTCTTTAGTCAGTTTGGCTTAAGCCCTAAAGCATGAGGATCTATATTCCTTGCAAAACTCTTGTGTGTTCAAACATTAAAATTCTGGATATTCTTGTTACACACTCTGTCATCAAACTGTCAAGATGTCATTTTCCGATTGGATTGTTAATTATTCTTTATGATATTAAAACACTTTAGAAGAAGGTTCAGTAGTGATTTACTCTTATTTGTATTTAGTTGTAAAGATTAGTTGTAAAGATCAAAATACCTTGTAAATTACATTGCAGTTTTCCTTTAATGGAATATGTGTAAAATGTCCTTTGAAAGGCTAGAATTAGTGTTGAAAGAAAGATGTGTTGAAAGATCAACTTTTTTCTCTTTTAAAAAAGAATTGTATAGTCGAATCAGATATAATCCTGATTTCACTCTCACTGATGTAAATCTACAAGAACTAATACTTTCAGTTATTACTTTATATGTATCTTTGTTTTTCTTTAGATAAAATTCTTGTACCCCACCTCAGTTTCTAAGGTGTGCTTTTCCTTTGGATAATCAGTTTCCAAATGACATTATTATTCATGTATGGACTGTATTGCAATAGTTTCTAAAAGCCCCAAATGAGATCTAAACCCTATTGTGCTGGGCACTGTACAAATACATTGTAAGCTCTTTGAGGCAAGGGCTGTTCTTATCTAAATAGACAAGACAGACAAAGGGTAGGAAAAGGGAAGTATTATTATTCCCATTTTACAGATAGGGAACTGAGACAGAGAGATTATGTGGTTTGGGACCAGGGTCACACAGCAGGCCTGTGATATAGCCAGGAAGAAACCCAGATCCCCCGAGTCCCAGTCCATTCCCTACACCACAAAACTATCCTTCCCCATTCTCCTGGTCTGGTAGCTAAGGGATAAAAAAGGGTGTTTTTGTTTCACTGAAATTTGTGCTAAATCCTAATTGTGAATGCTTTGGAACTAAGGTCAAACCAGAGAGGGAGCGACCTTCTACTGCTCTTTTATTTGGACCTTTTGCCCAATAATTGCAAGATTTCCTGTTTTTCAGTCCCCCAAAGGCATGTCTGTTCATCTGACTATCCATTGTGTGTGTCCTTTTATCAACCAGTCCATCATTGTCATATCTGAATACACTGTATCAGGTCAAACAGTACTAGAGTACCCTCAAATGTTTTCTTTGCAGAAATGAATTGCAAGAGTAATCCTTCCTGATTGACTACACATTTTTGAATACTGTAAAGCCAGGTACTAACTTGTCCCTCTCAATATCACCTATTAGAAATGTTGTTAAAGTTCTGAATTATGGCTGTTGCCATAGCAACTCTATTAAAGTAGAGAATTCATAGGATGGGATTCTTTTTCTAGATTACAGGTAAACTCGCTGGGGAGATTAGAGAAGTGCAAATAGAGGGAAATTAAGCAGAACAGTGTTTGTGTGTGGGCATGTGGGAGAAGGGAAGTTAACTAAGGATCTTGCCATTGAGCCAAATGTTCAGAGGGGACCTGTAGCAAAAGGAAGACAGGTGGGGTTTTTTAGCTGCATTCCATATTCAGGCTCCTTGGGGTTCTGCCTGATGGGTACAATGACTGGGAAGAGGAGACCATGCAACACTGGGAACAGTAGCTTTCATTGTCCATTTCAATCAATGTTCTTGTTTATCTGCCCTCTGTAAAAGTGAGGAGTGTGGAGTAGAGTTTTTTAACTGATTCTGTGTCTTTCGGGGTCATGAAAGCACACAGAATACAAAGCTGAATCCAATGCTATGAGATTGCCATTCATTGTAATATCCCCCACCCCAACCCTCATAGTTATCTAACGTGTGTGTATATGTGTCTAAAAATGCTGGCTTTAGAAGTAGTAGAACTAAATCCGAACTCGTCTGATTTAAGCTAAATCTGAGCTCAGTCTCCAGATCCAGGGATTGTAAGATTTTCTTTTTGATCATTGTTCCAAGCTAGGCCTTGGAAACGGTTACTGGTTCCAAAAACATTTGCACTGGTCTGCCAAGTGTTTCTAACCTTGGCAGGTTTTGCAGCATTGGACTCTAAAATAATGGGTATCAGCCTAGCTTATTACAATGGTTCATATTTTTGTTTCTGAATGTTAACTGTGTAAATCTCAGTAATTCCACACGGCCAAAATATTAATATTTTTCTCTCTGCTGTGAGGTCCCTCTCCCAGAGAGGTCTGAAAAGCTGTTTAGATTTTATTTGCTCTTATAAGCAGTTGCTGTTTCCGTATGCCAGAGGAACTACGGAGGCTCAATGAAGTGAAGACAATATTGGATTTAGGGAGAAATAAAATATAAAGGCCAGTATTTTCTCCACATAACTTCATTGTGCCGCTGTAGCTCCTCTTGAACATGGAAACGTAAGATATTACATGTTGATTACAATAGCACGGCAGCTACTCATATTTTGCTTTTAGAGTGGAGGTATGCCAGATTGCAGACCATTGTAAATTTTGCTCCCTATAGGGTTGCCAGCTTTGTAATATTTAAAAACTGGACACTCCAGCAGCAGTTCCAGAACCTCCCCTTCCTCGCCCCTTCCCCTCGAGGCCGCACCCCTGCTCCACCTCTTTCCCCTTGAGGTCCCGCCTCCCGTTTGCTCCTCTTTCCCCCTCCCTTCGTTGCTCACTGCAGCCGCCCAATGCAGGTAGGAGGCAGCCGCAGTTAAGTAGGGGCTGGTACAGGTGATGACTTGGTGCCTCCCTCTCCCGCAATAATCAGACTTTGAATGTCCAATCAGTAGTTCTGACCGGACACCATCAGGTCCACTTTTCGACCAGACTTTCCGGTCGAAAACCGGACACCTAGCCATCCTAGCTCCCTATCTGGTAATGTGACTTTGCTCTAGCTAACTAGAAACTGTGCTAGCTTTCAAAGGTGAATTGGAAACTTTTGTTTAAATAGAGAAAAAAATTAAACCTGCTTGAATTCCTCCAATAGCTATCAGAATCTATGTGCAGGTTTAAAAATATCAGCATTGCTGACCACAAGACTTCAAAAAGCATGACTCAGGCCCCCCAAAATCATGTGCTTAAAAATCATAAGATAATGAACATTGGGGTTTTTTTGTTTGCCTTCTGTTTTTGAGCCCTGAGGAGTCGCTCTTTCAAGCTTTTCTCTGCAATCATGTGGGCTAGGAAGATGCTTTTTTTAAGTGAAAGATGAGATTATTTTATAGAATAACCTGATCCCAAGAGCTGGGGCTTTAAGAAAAAAATAACAACAAATATAATGAGACTCATAATAAAATCACAAAAGCTGGCAACACTCAGATAACAATTTGACAAACAATTTGAAAAGTAATTGCTTCTCACTTAAGCCACCACCTTGCAAACACTTATGCATGTGTTTAACTTTACTTACTGTGAATAGTGCCATTGAAGTCAACAGCGCTATTCACAGTAGTAAAGGTAAGAATGTGCATAAGTGTTTGCAGGATGGAGATCTTAGCCACCAAGTCCTGAGTTCATGGGTTTGTGGTGTTTCTTCAATGGTGCGTGACATCACCAGTATTTGAATGAAAGACTTGCTGTTGCATAGCAAACGGGGGCCGTCTCCAGCTTGGGCTCTGCCGGTAAGTCCAGGAGAAGCTGATTGTCAAATATTCTTGTCTTAAATTGTAATTATTTATATCTTTTAAATCTATGCATGTATTCAGGCTAAACTTCTCAAAGTTCAGGTATATTCTGAAAAGCAATTGTAGAATTGGAATGAGTTCATGTTTTTCTCCTAATGGCTTCAATTTCTAATTTGTTCTGCCTAGAAGTAAAAAAAAAAAAAAAAGACACATACATGCAAAAAGACACCCAGCGTGGGATCTGAAAGCTGAACTGTGCTTTTTCTGCCTTGGGCATCAGAAACAGAAATAAAAATTCTGCAGCTGAAGTTTAGGTCCCCATCCTGCAGTGAATTCTCTGTGGGTGAAGCCCCAAAATGGGATTGGGGTCTTGGTTATCAGTTCTCTCTCTGATGTGAGAGTCTGATAAGGATCGAGCCTGCTTTCATAGCTGTATTGTCTTTGTAGGAGTAAAACATTTGCAAACATTGCTATGTCTACACTGCAATCAGGAGTTACTGCAGTGCATAGTCATAGCAGAACTCCTTTTAATCTAGCTAGCACAAGTAGCAATAGAAATGAAGCTGGGGCACCATGAGCTTCAGCGCAGGCAGTACAAGCCCGCCAGGAACCCTGGGTACTTACTCAGCCAGTGCTGAAGTCCATGCTGCCATGGTTTCACTGCTATTAGTACTTGTGCTAGCTGGATTAAAGCTAGCTTGGGTATGCCTACATATGCTGCAGTCACACCTCTGATTGCAGTGCAGACATACCATCAATCACTGAAGTTAGCAGATAGGACTTTGAATACAAATAAATAGCAGATTTGCTGAGGTAAGCAGGTGCCATTTTTCAGTAATGACAACCTCAAGGATTTAAAAATCATGAATTGGGCCCCCCAAAAATCACAAAATGGGATGAAAAATCATGAGATTTTAAAAAATAAATGTGGGGTTCTTTTTATTTGCTGATTTTTGAACCTCTTAAAGGTTTGTGTGTTCAATTTTTTTTCTGTACCATGAGACTTAGAAAGTTTTTTTTAAAGAAAGCTGATAGTTACATGCAATCCCATGACTCCAGGAGCTTGGTCTTAAGAAAAACACTAACTATTGTGAGACTTGTAATAAAGTCATTAAAGTTGGCAGCACTGCGTTTTTGCAAAGTCACTTCTATGTATACTGCACTTTAAAATCCCAAATAATTATATTAAACTTCATGGTGAAGGTACTTCCTCAGCCCAGCAGCAGCACTTCCTCAAATTGTCATTAGTAATCTATCTTCTCTTTAGCATATGCACAGTGTGCCTCAGTGGCATGTAACCAGGATTCATCACCGAATTTGGTCCACTGGTTGGATCATTAGCTTCCCTGGTCCAGTCTGGATACTGATGGGGAGTATGACGTGAACACTGATCCAATTTCTTTAACTACCTTCATGCCTGCTTATTTACATCCTGAATGATGTGGCAGCCTCTTAGTGGTGGTAGGGTAGGTACACTGATGGGAGACTTGATAAATCAATAAGGTGCATTCAGCCAGTGGCTTGCTTCACAGGCAACAGGGTCTGAAATGGGAACTTGGCAACACTTTTTTTCACCTTTCCCCCGTTCATCTCCAAGAGTAAGCTGTGCAGCAATGTGAAATCAAGCTGCAAAGGGGAATTGACTGCTCCTAGTGAGTTTCTCTTTGCAGTAGGCTCTGTATGTAATGCTTTTGCAGAATACAACTGACTAGGTTAGTCAATTTCCACTTTGCATCAAACTCAGAGAAGCTGCACAGAGAAATTAATTAGAACCCTGCTCAGTTTCATTCAATAAAATAATTTGTGCAGGGAATCTGGAAAAAGGCAAAGGGGAACCACACAGCAAAATCCAGCAGAAGAAGAGCAAACAGAGAGAATGAAGGAAATAACTGTGTATGGTGGCTCTCCAGCTTAAGAGGGAAGAGATCTTCAGAGTTAGACTGTCTTAACAGAGGTAGAAAGAAACTGTGGGATAAGTTGAGTAGCTCTGCACTAGGAATCCTAGGAGCAGACAAACTTGGAGAAAAGGTTTGGGATGGACCTTATATTTGTTGTTGCTCAAGCCTTACCCCAGGAAGGGATTAAGGTACAGTAACTCCTCACTTAACATTGTAGTTATGTTCCTGAAAAATGCTACTTTAAGTGAAACGATGTTAAGCGAATCCAATTTCCCCATAAGAATTAATGTAAATGGGGTGGGGTGTTAGATTCCAGGGAATTTTTTTTCACAAGACAAAAGACTATATATTTTTGTTTGTTTAAAACTGTTAAAATTGTTTAAATTGTTTGTTTAAAACTTATACTGTGTGTGTGTGTGTGT
>NC_048298.1:94391426-94485378 GCF_013100865.1 Trachemys scripta elegans
ACACACACACACACACACACACACACACAGTATAAGTTTTAAACAAACAATTTAATACTGTACACAGCAGTGATGATTGTGAAGCTTGGTTGAGGTGGTGGAGTGAGTCAGAGGGAGGGATATTTCCCAGGGAATGCCTTACTGCTAAATGATGAATTAGCACTCGGCTGAGCCCTCAAGGGTTAACACATTGTTAATGTAGCCTCACACTCTACAAGGCAGCACGAATGGAGGGAGGGGAGACAACATGGCAGAGCGAGACAGAGACACACACCCTGTGTGTGTGTGAGAGAGAGAGAGAGAGAGACGCGCATTGCCCCTTTAAGTACCCTGACCCCACTCTAAGTACATTGCCTTTTTAAGTAGATTAGCAAATTGAGACGGCAGCTGCTGCCAGCAAGCTCCCTCAGTCCTGAGCCCTGTAGTGCCCCCCCACCGGGGAGATAAGGTACAGGAGCGGGGAGAGGGGGACACCCTGACATTAGCACCCTTCTTCTGCCCCCGCACAGCAAGCAGGAGGCTCCCGGGAGCTGCTCCATGGCAGAGGGCAGGAGCAGTACATGGCAGTGGCGGGAGGGACAGCTGAACTGCTGGCAATTGATAGCCTGCTGGGCGGCTGCTGCACAGGGATCTTAGGGGAGTGGGGAGCTGATAGGGGGGCTGCCGGTCCACCCTGGTTCCAAGTCCCCACCAGCTAGCTGCAACGGGCTGCTCTTCCTGCAAGCAGTGGACAAACCAGGCGGCTGCCAAACAACGTTATAAAGGAGAATTGCGCAACTTTAAACGAGCATGTTCTCTAATTGATCAGCAACGTAACAATGAAACAACGTTAACTGGGACGACTTTAAGTGAGGAGTTACTGTATGATCTTATGCAAGGATATTGGGAAAGTCATATGCTCATCTAATGCCTCGAGCATTTCTAGCAAAGACTTTGCCACAATATCTAAGGCTATGTCTACACTGCACTTTTGTCGGTAAAATTTTTATTGGTCAGGGATGTGAAAAAAACACACTCCTGACCGACAAAAGTTTTAGTGATGTAAAGCGCCGGTGTGGATAACGCTTTTTTGGTGGGAACTACCACCTCTTGTTGGGGGCGTTTTTATTTTGTCGGCAGGAGAGCTCTCTGCTGGCAATGAAGAGCGGCTACAGTGCTGTATCAGCACAGCTGTGCCGCTGTAAGGTGCATAGTGTAGACTTAGCTTAAGTGCCAGAGGCAGAGGGAGAACATATCGCAAAGGAGAAGGTGGGAAGGAGAAGGACAGAGGAACTGAAAAAGTAAAGGATTGCAATGAAATAGAAAGAAAGGGGGAAGGTGACAAAAGTGAAAGATGTACTTCCTCTGTACTCCTCCAGGAATGCAGGTAGTTGTCTTGCTCTAGCTACATCTCTCCTTGCAGGGAGAGGATCTGGAGGATGTACTGGGGTCTTGAGTCAATCCCACTATTAGCACCATGTAGAAATTATAGAGCCATGGTTGGTCAAGGCAAGACTGCCTTTATTTCCTGTGTACAGACTCTTACCTCCTTGCTCTGTGCCCTCAATGGCCACCTGAATAATGGCTGTAAACATTTAATTCTAACACAAGAAGTGATGGTAAAAAAATTCTGTTATTTTCCCCCATGCTTCAGCTCCTGTTTCTAGTCTGTATTGTGTCTTCAGAAACCTCTCTTGCTGCTCTCCTCTCCACTGTGCCGCCACTCTGTGTTGTAGCTCTTTTCCATCTCTCTGACGTACCTTCTTCTGGCACTAAAAGCTGCTCTGTTGGACTTGGCATATAACCTCTGGGGAAGACTGAATGCTGCATGTGGACTTGATGTGTTGCTACTTTCATTGCAGTGCTCTGCATTGCTGAATTTCAATAGCAGGTTTGGCAGAATGAGAGGGGTGGGTTGAAGAATGGTGTATGACACCAAGTTTTCAGTTCTATTCTAAATGCTACTAGGGTTTTTCTTGTCTAATGTGAGTCATTGCAGGCATGCCTTGCTATCCTAGAGAGTAAAGATAATATAATGTTCAATTGGGATTTCATGTCATACAAACCTCCAAATACTGAATTGAAAAGAAACACAGACCCAGTTATAGATGCCACACGTTGTACAAACACTCTTACAGCAATAAAATATTGTATAGACACAAAACTGTGTAAATATGTAATAGTTTATGCATGAGCTCAAGCGCTAATGTTACATTTGGCTAAATCCAGTTTTGAGAGAATTCTAGCTGAATGGAATGTCTGCTGTTTTGTCCTCTTCTGGATGAAAAGAACCCATTTCAAAAGTGCAGTCAGATGAAGAAATATATTTTTATCTTTTAATAATAAGACTCTTGAGTAGCTTTGGCACAAAACGTGATCTACCTTTAAAAGTGATACTATCTAAAGGGAAATTTTTTTTGGATTCTTGTAAACCACTTTTTAAAAAAACCCTACAGCTCTGTTGTTGAGGAATGTACTTAATAAATCTCAGAACACAAAGCCCACTATAGGACCTACACAAAATTTATGCTTCTGCTGGCTTAATGAACAAATGCTAACCCAAGAGCTGTATCACTCATGGGAGCAGGTAGCTATGTATTTATTGTCCTGTGTTTGATATAATCCATCATGGCAATGCACAAATGAGGAATTGCATAAAACTGAGCTGTGTTAATTTCAAATTCCATTAGAGATGCTGGGGAGGAAAAAATAAGTTTGTCAAAAGCAAAAGAACAAAATGGATTGGGAAAAATACCCTACTGTTTTTCAGCCCTTTAAATTGATGGTATGAATCAAGTAACAGTGTGTCCCTGGAGACTGGGAATGTCCCTATTTCCAGGCTTTTTACTGGCACCCCAGTTGCTTTACAAAATAGGTATATAAAGTTTTTTCCCCCCACTTCTTGTAAATCGCTGCTGACTTGGCTCAGCTCCCTCAGGCAACCAGTGAAACTGACAGTAGGCCCGCTGAATGCAGCTGCACTTCAGTGTTCAACCCCAACCATACCTCCCACATGTTGCCTCTCTGTATAAGGTCTATTAGAGAGTCCCACCAAACCATCACACCATTTCAGAACCAGCCCTACCCAACACATAAGATCTGATTCTCCCTCCTTCCCTCCCTCCCTCCAAGTGGTGCTGAGCGCTCACAACTCCAATTCAAGTCAGTGGAAGCTGCAGGTGCTCAACAGTTCTGGAAAAATCAGGTCCACAGAATTCTATGTGATAATCTTCCTTTGCAGTATTACCAACTCCAGTTGTTAAAAAAAATTATGAGTAAGGCCTCAAAAACCATGAGATTAAATAAAAGTTGGGCTCTTCTTATGTGTCTTTTGAGCCTTTAGTTTGCTCTTGGCTCACATTTTCAAGCTTTTTCTACACAAACATGAGGGCTAGAAACTCACTTTTTAAAAAGGAAAGCTGAGATTCTCATGTATTTGCATGACTCCCAAGAGCTGAGGCTTTAAGAAAAATGCCAAATATTGTGAGACCCACAAAAAAATAAAAATAAAAAAAATCACTAGAATTGGCAACCCTTGACTTCCCATCAAAATCATCCCCCCATCCTAGATCCCTGTACTAGATGTCTTGGATTTTCATTGTAAAATCTGGTCCTCCTAGGAAAGAACAGTAGAAAGGGGAAAATGTGGCATTAAAAAAAATGTGTGATTGCGCCACCCAGGATAGAAAAGGTTAACTGCATCTTGGACAAGGAAAAGTTCCTGCAGACATATCAAAGAGAAGGAGCACCATGGTAACTTTGTTCCCTGCAATCCCCTTATGAAGATGGGTGACTCATCAGCAACCCCATAGGGCAATGTTATTTAACAAGCCTGGCAGAATGCACTGGATACACTTGGGGTTTATGATCCAAAATAGCAGGGGAAGGAGAAGGGATAGTGGAGAAGATGTGAATCAGAAATTTTGAAAAATTTCAAGAGGCCACTTTTGTTTTCTCATCTATTCATTGTGAATGTATTTGTGCCACTCCCATTAGCCCTAGCTGTCCAGTAGGCACTGCTTCAATAGGCTGATATACATAGAATGCAGGCATATACCTTGATGAGATGGTATTAAAGGATGCCGTGAGACTGCGATGTCATTTTGCTTTTTGACTCTTTAAAAATTCAGTGAAGGCTGTTGTCTGTGGGAGTTTGAATTTGTAAGTAACCGGCATCAGTATTGAACCTAAGCTCTCATCTGTATGTACCCACTTTGTACAAAACAGAGAAATCTGATAATTCCCAAAACAGCCTATTCTGGGCTGTTGATGGCGCTACTACCAGCTGACTGTCTGGCCCTTTATATTTTGCCAAATGCCACTTATCTGTTAACAGGAAAATACGTTTTAGTTTTTTTCATATTTTAACCATTGATGACTCCTGCCCAAGGAACTGAGAGTGCTGACCTATAATGGAAACTTCTCCAAATTTCATGCACTGCAATATGGCTGCAAATACACCAGTTGCTTTTTTTGTCAATTGTTTGAAAGCATTACTGGTTCCTAGCTCTTAGGACCTTTTTGTGCTAGTGATGGACAATAGGTACATCACTATTTGTCAGTCCTCTCACATCTATTACCTCCGTGTGTTCATCGCCTTGCAGCGTGAATTTCATTGCAGCTTCAGATTTCACTTTGCTCTTTTCAGTCACTGACCTGCCCCATTTAGCGCTAGGTCATCCTCACTTTATGCAGCTTCTGTCCCTTTCTCCTCCTTATCGTTCATCCAAAGGGAGATTTTCTGGGTAGCTAGCTGTGGCCAGGAGTTGACTGTTCCAGGGAAGCTCTAGCTTTTCTTCCCTCCATGCATGTTCCTAGTAGCCCTGCCTTTGAAGGAGTTAAGCAGCAGCAGTAGGTTATCTCCTGTGAGCTTGTCCGGGGAATTAATGTTATTTTAATCTTCATTATCTGCATGACAATGCTGTCTGTGCTCAGGAGGGTCCCTGACTAGCCAGATGGCAGTCTGATTTCTCTGCTAGTCATAATCTTTCTTTTTTTTTGATGGGGAAGGAAGAAGAAGAATTCTTTATCTACTTCCCCAAGTCACCCCCTTTTCTAATGTATAATTAATGCATTAGATTCCCTCTGTTAGGGCTTCTACTGAGAGAGAAATGATTATCACGCTCATTCTCTGTAAAAGGTTTTGAGAAAGGTAAAATCTTTTTTGCCCATGTTTTTCCCCCAGGCAATCTTATACAGGGACTAGATAAATAGTCTAGTCAGAGCATTGATGGCTTCTTTGAGACATCAGACTTTGCAGAACCTGTGTTTAAAATTCCCACAGCTTGGCATGAATTCCCCCATGCTGAAACTGATTCCTGTGCCCAGAGTATAGCTTTGCTGTGTGTGCCCACCTTTTCTTCCCCCTCACATCAGGTGTCGGTTCCTGCTTGCCACCCAGGGCTCTGACCCAAATGTGGATGATATCCTTGGATTTCCTCCACCTTGCCATTCTGGTGTTCTCCTTTATTCCC
Organism: Trachemys scripta elegans; assembly: GCF_013100865.1. NCBI lineage: Eukaryota > Metazoa > Chordata > Testudines > Emydidae > Trachemys > Trachemys scripta. The sequence continues at coordinate 94,396,880 of NC_048298.1, forward strand.
CCCTACTCCTGACGTCGTTGTGGTGCTTTACCTTCCCCTCAGAGGGAAGGATATGCAGGGCTGGCCTTATGAGGTGAACTGAGGCGGCCACCTCAGGTGCCAGACTGGGGGGGTGAGAAGGGGTGTGCCACTAGGACCCAGAGTGCAGAAAACTGTGTCTGCTGCTGGTGCATATGTATTCTCTCTGCTCTAGATGCACAGAGATGGTGGAGTGCGTGCTGGAGGAAGGAGGGCACAAGAGACATAACAGGCAGGCAGGAGAAAAGATGAGAGGGAATAACAGAAAGCAGCAGAAGCTGCAGGGAGAGAAAGGAGGAGGAGCCTCTTATGTATCTCTCTAGCACCCCCAGGAGCCTGGACTGATTAACACCAGCTTCTCAGGAAGCTTCCTGCTGCTTCCCTGAACCCACTTGAGGAGAACAGGCAGTTAACTGAACTAGTAGGAGCCAGTTAGGCCCTTAAGACGCTGATATCTTCCCTCACTCAGAGCCTGCTCCCAGCCTGCTTATTAGTCCCCTTCAACTGAGTGTTGAGAGCCACTATAGCTGGCACAGAACAGCAGTCATAAGTGAAAGAAGAAAATGCCCCTCTGGGGCAGCATGCAGAAAAAGAAAGAAAAGCTTCCTTTGCTTTCTATCTAAGCAGGAAGGAGCTCTCCTGAGATACATAGACACAAATGTTCATGGTGAGCCTTCCGGCCCCAGTGAGGGTGTGAGTGGTGAGGAGATGCCTGATCTTCCAGTTAGTCAGAGTGCAGGTGACCTGGCGGCTACTGCAGCATCCATATCTCCATCTCAGATGGCTGAAACCATGCACATTTCTGAAGAAAAGTGTAGATCAGAGAAGAGTGTGGTGGAGGCACAAGAAACAGCTGCTGCTGAGTTTAGTTCCTTAAGTCTAGATGATCCAGGACTGTGGACCCACTTGAGCGGCAGCCTGAGGGACTTCCTTGTACTGCATGGGCCACAGCAAGTGAAAAACGACATGTTCCCCAAAGACAATGAAAATAGAAGTTTCCATTCAACACATTACTGGCGTGAAATCCCCAGTGGTGACAAAGTGGAGAGGCCATGGCTTATGTACTCAAAAACCCAGAATGCTCTTACTATGTTTGTTGCAAACTTTTCCAGTCTAATGTTCCAGCCACATTGGGTTCTACAGGAACAAAGGACTGGAAAAATCTGGCTAGAAATCTGGCATGCCATGAGAAGGCAGCAACTCACCAGAGAGCATTCCATAGGTGGAAAGAGCTTGAGATGAGACTAAGGTTAAAGGCCACCATAGATAATCAGCATCAAGAGAAGATTGCATCAGAGTCTCTTTACTGGCAAAATATTCTGAAAAGGCTCATTGCCATTTTGAGAATGCTTGCAACCCAAAACCTAGCACCGCGTGGCACTTCAGGTCATTTGTATGTGCCAAACAGTGGAAACTTCTTTAAAATTGTGGAGCTGATGACTGAGTTTGATGCTGTACTCCAGGAGCATTGAAGAGTCACTACCCAAGAAATGTACACACACCACTAGCTTGGAAAAACAATTCAAAATGAGATCATACAGTTACTGGCAACAAAAGTCAAACAAAAGATTGTGGCAGATCTGAAGTCAGCAAGATATTACTCTGTTATTCTGGACTGCAGACCTGACATCAGCCATATGGAACAAATGACTTTAATGGTGCGTTTTGTAACAACAAAATGTCCCCGCAATGGTGACTGTCAGAGAGCATTTTCTAGAATGTATTGACATTGATGATACTACAGGAGCTGGTATGACAAATGTGCTTCTTAAAAAGCTGGAAGATACGGGAATTGCGATAGCCCTGACCTCTCATGTCAGCTATGATATATTTCAGCAGGATCAACTCCAAAGGCTGTTCTGGAATATATGTGCACAAATAAGATAACCATCCTCTTTCCAAATGCTTTTGTTGCTCTGCGCATACTTCTAACACTTCCTGTAGCAGTTGCCAGTGGAGAACGCAGCTTCTCCAAGCTGAAGTTAATAAAAACACATCTTTTACGCTTCACAATGACACAGGAAAGGCTGGTTGGCAATCTCAATAGATCATGAGCTGGCCCAGACTGTGGACTTTCAGGAAGCAGTTCAGATCTTTGCAACCAAGAAGGCATGGAAAGCACCACTTTGATTATTTAAACAGATAAAAATGCCAGTGTTTACTATGCAGACAAGAAAAGTTACATTTGCTGTTCAGGCGTTTGAAAGTTAAGTGTTACTTAAAATTTTTGAACAAGGCATTTTAAGTTGTTAGTTCTCCTTCATTGGGGTAGGTAGCAGAGCAGTACCATGAGAGGAGTAGAACAGGAAGAAGGCAGAATTGAGACCTTTCAAAGTTTTGGCCCAAGTGAGGGAGTATGGGGGCGTCATTTGAGCTCCCCGCCTCAGGTGCCAAAATGTTGTGGGCCAGCCCTGAGGATATGTTTACACATGCTTGAGAACTAAAGTTAGTTCTGTGCTGACAACTAGATGATGCCAGATGCTGAAAGAAAAATAATAATTGGCCAAGTGAACTAACGTCCTCTGCACGTCACTTGATGGCATATGTTTGTCTGTTTGGATACAATATGATAGCTTTTATATGCCACCTCTGATTCATTCCAAAATTTCATGAAATATTCTTTGAATGATATCAAGCCATTTCCCCCAGATGCATTAGTTTCCGATTTTAACCTTGAAAATCTGCAATCTCTATAGTCCTATTGCATGAATACCTGCAAAATACAATAACATTGTTTCTCCTAAATCAGACTGGTGCAGCATGAGGGCTTGAACCTAAGCTGCATTGGAACCAGAGTTGTATTGTATTGTATTGGTACCAGAGTTGCACTGAAAACAAACCTGTGGACAGGCAAAGGAATGGTCAGTGGTGCTCTTGTTATGATTACCAACATAGTGTCTGAGATGGAGTGCAAACAACTGGAAGATGTGCCTGCAGTGGTTTGTGTAGCATTTGATAAATACACAGACTGAATTTACAAAATATCGATCTCATATCATCAACTCTGTCAAATCCCATTTTGCAGAAGGAGGCAACTTGACTTTCTCTGAAGGATTGAATTTTCTTGCCAGGCACCAGTCTTGTAAGTCCTTCTGGAAAATTCTCTCCTGTACTCTAAGCAGTATGGCACCCCCTACCACCGCTGCTAACAGTCCGTGTATACAGTCAAACCTGATGTTTTGTTCTTGCTAAGGGCAGTCAAGATAGTTCACCAGACTATCAAAACCTCTTTTAAATAGGGATTGATTTTTTTAGTAGGAAAACTAATCATGTGGATTGCTAGTTTCTTGCATCTATCAGTTTATATAATAATGTGTTGTGATCATATAGTTCATGCAGTGCTAGTTTATCAAGTCGCTCATCCTTGAGTTGGTATGTGGTGTGTGTTTTTTTTTTTTTTTTTTTTTTTTATGCAGAGCCTAATGAAATCCCTAGCAGGCACAGGGCTGCGGGGATAATTTGCATAAGTTGAGAGGCTGTAAATGAAAATAAATACAAAACACTTAATGTGTCTGTTCAGGGCTTCTGGCACCTTTTCTATATCATACAAATAAAACCCAGCTTATTTAAATGCAGCAAGAAACCAAGAGTAACCGAAGCCCTCTGTATTCAGAGAGATCTGCCACCAGTGCACAAATCCCAGCTCTCAGGGTCCCCCTCTATCCACAGGAACCTGTGAAAGGTTCAGTTCTGTCCTGAACTGAAGAGTGAGATGTAGATCAAAAGAGGCAATGAATCCCAAAGTTCAGGGACCTCCCACTCTTTTGAACTCCATTAGTTTAAGCTCGAGTGCCTCCACTGATCACAACTGCAGCAGTAGGATATGGACAGTGAAGCTGTCTTTTCTGTAAGCCAGTCTCAAGCTATTTAGGGCTTTATAGTTAGAGCTTCAAAATCAATAGGCAACCCAGTGCAGATCGCACTGTTCTCATGTGCTCATGGCAAAAACTCTGCAACCCTGGACATTGGACACTGCTTGTCTGTGATTCTCTAAACAGCAGATGAGAGTTGAACAATCTCCCTGGATTGCGGACTCTAGTAACAAATGGTGGATATGTACTTGCAATTAAAGGAAGAAATATAATCCCATAGCTTCTGGTTGCTTCTTACATCCTACATACATCACTTCTGTCTTATCCAGATCAAGGTTCCTACTCAGGAAAGGATTCCAGCTCAGTCCTAACTTTAAGCACATGAGTAATTCATGGGACTACAGCTCATGTGCTTAATTGCCTTGCTGAATCGGGGTCTAAGAGTCATCCAGGTAGCCCTCCTCCATGCTCCAATCTACTAAACAGTGGGCTAGGCATTTGATGGCACTGGGTGGTCATCAATGTACAGGAATTTGCCCCAACTGATTGCATTTCCTCTCTTTCCCACTACCAGTGCTGCACCAATAATGCTCTACTTAATGTTCTTTATTGTAGCCTTCTGCTCTTTTTTCATGCCTTCTTCCATACTGGCCCTTATACCTATAGATCCTCTCTCTCCCAATGCATCAAACAACTGTTCTCTCTTCATTCAGCTTTCTTAATTCAAATTTCTCCTTAAAACAAATATCTCTTGAGAAACTTATCACTGTTTGTTCCCAAAGGAAAGATTTTTTAAAGGATAAAATTTCATAACTCTTTTATTAGACTAGCATCTGTCAGTCTGGTGTATTTAAATTTCTGAATTGTACTGTATGCCAAAGTCATCTCATTTTATTCTATTCTATGTCTACATTTCCTGGGGTAGAGGTCACCTCTTCCTCTGTTTTGCAGAGTGCCATACATGCTGATGTTACTCAGTAAATAGTAACATTAAAATTGAGCTTTTGCATGCATGCATTGCACAGGCAGTGCGCTCAGCCATTGAGAGGATGAATAGAGAGTCTTGCACCATTCAACGAGGACCATCAACTGGCCTGTTTAAGTAGCAGCACTTTTTCTGTTTTGCAGATAGTCCATTGAGTAGCTCTTTAGATGGTGGTCTGATGGGCAAAAGAATTAGAGGAGAAAAGATGTGGATTTCCCTCAGGAGCGAGAGAGATCTTTTAGGAGTGGGGAAGGAAGATGTCCTCCCCATTGATTTATACACATCTTTCCCTGTATTGTGCAACCCTCTGAGTAATTATCTTAATAAATAGAGCACTTTTTTTGGTATTTACCAACTGTTGAAATCTGACGACTGTATGATTAGTATATCAAACTATTATATAAAGCCTCTTTGCTAATATTCTACATATGGCATGAATGCTATGTTGAAGCGAGTAAGTTCACTCCTCACCCAGGCAAAGCATAGTGGTGCTTTTCCCCACTGTACGGATAGCAGGAGAGAGCTGGTCAAGGGATTTTTCTGTGTGTGCTTGAGAAATCATTTTAGTTCTTTCATATGTGGGATAAAGATGAGTCATTCCCGTATTTCAGAACTGACATCAGAGCCTTCTGTAAATAGCACACGTTCAGAAATCTGAGAAATAGAACACCCCCGTAAGTAGGAAATTTTAAGGTTACATAGCTAGTTTGTTTTAAAAACAAAACAAAAAATGGGAGTAAATTTCAGCCCCAATGACAATCTGGAATTACATTCTGAGATAAGGGACAGAATTTGTTTCCTCTTTCTGACAACAGACTCAGTTACTAGTCATCATTTAAGAGAGAAAGAGAAGCTAAAGCAGTAGGGACATTGCCAAGAAGACTGATAATAGAGAGAGTTTCAGTGTGCGCACCAGGAACTTGGAAGTCCCTTCAGAGGTAGAGAGAGCAGTAATCTCATGGGGAAAAGGAATGTCGGTGAAGCTGGCCTAGCTGGCAGAGAGCTCTTTATTGAAGCGATTGGAGGAGACATGCCATGACTTGGAGAGAGTGCCTTTATGCATCAGAGGGTGTTGGTGTCACTGGCAACTCTTTGGGTTGCAAAGCCTTATCAGTAATTATGGAAATGATCCTAGGAAGCCCTGGGAGACTCCACCAGGCACCAACATATAAAAAATAGCTAACAGACATGATCTCAGGGCTGTATTTATCTGTGGTCCAAGACCCAGGGCAACATCAAGTGCTCAAAAGCAAGTAAGAGAACAAGAAAAGATAAATAAGTTGCATAAATTGTGTTCTATTTTTCTTCTACTTAATTTGTTATGGCCCATTAGATGGCATTCTGATGACTTGCACACTCGGTCCAATGCATTTTGGCATTGGTTTGGTTTGATCAGTTTGGTCCTGGGCTAGCTGCAGGTGTATGGGGAGGTTTTTTTTAAACTTCCTGCTCTTATCTTAGGTGCTAGGTAACCTGTCTAGAATCATAGAACTGGAAGGGACCTTGAGAGGTCATCTAGTCCAGTCCCCTGCACTCAAAGTGGGACTAAGTACTAGACCATCCCTGATAGGTGTTTGTCCAACCTGTTCTTAAAAATCCCCAATGATGGAGATTCCACAACCTCTCTATGCAATTTATTCCAGTGCTTAACCACTCTGACAGTTAGGAAGTTTTTCCTAATGTCCAACCTAAACTGCCGTTGCTGCAATTTAAGCCCATTGCTTCTTGTCCTATCCTCAGAGGTTAAGAAGAACAATTTTTCTCCCTCCTCCTTATAACAATCTTTTATGTATTTGAAAACTGCTATCATGTCCCCTCTCAGTCTTCTCTTCTCCAAACTAAACAAACCCAATTTTTTCAATCTTCCCTCATAGGTCATGTTTTCTAGACCTTTAATCATTGTTGTTGCTCTTCTCTGGACTTTCTCCAATTTGTCCACATCTTTCCTGAAATGTGGTGCCCAGAACTGGACACAAAACTCCAATTGAGGCCTAATCAGCGCGAAGTAGAGCGGAAGAATTACTTCTCGTGTCTTGCTTACAATGCTCCTGGTAATACATCCCAGGATAATGTTTGCTTTGTTTGCAACAGCGTTACACTGTTGACTCATATTTAGCTAGTCTTAGCGCAGGGCAACAGAATCCATAGCTACTCTAAATTGTTCAAGTTCATGTGTTAGTGTTTTCATCAGGTATATGGTGTCATGAAGGGAAGAAAAATAATCAGTTAAGAGCCTGTGACATGAAGTTGCAGATTTATCAACAAAAATTACAATAGGCTGAAAAACTCTTTTACTATGGCATGACCTGCATCATTGCTTCTCCCCCACAAATTCCTATTGGCTCTGTTGATCCCCACCACCCAGTTTTCAGTATTCCGCTGCTCTGTGCTGGTTTACAACTGCTCAGGCTGTCTTTTCACTGGGATTAATTCAGTGACTCCTATTGTTCTGTGTGGTACGTTTGATGGTCTCTAGCATAGCAGATCATTCAAGGCACATTCTGATCTCTGGTTTGTCACCAGTGCAGACTAGTAGGTGTATCCTATTTGTACAGATTCAGACAGCAAGACAAGCTGTCTAGAAGCTCTTTCATGGCATTTCCATGCCATTCAGCTAAGTGATCACCTGGGACAAGTGAGTACCCTGCATAATGGCTCAAGAAAGGCTGTTTTACAGATTTCTGCTCCCTTCTCTTTTTCCCTGCTGGTTTGTTACCTTGTCTGTCCCTCCTCCTTTCTCCCAGGAGAACCACCTTTTCTCCCAAAACTGTGGAATCTCATTGACAAAGGTGTGATGTGTGAGGTAGGTCTAGGATACCTCTTCCAGGGCACATACCCTGGACTGTGTCCAGTTACCAAAATTCTTGGTCCTCCACCTCAAATGAATGAACCAATTCCTGTCAGAGATTCAAGATGGAATTTTGTGGGTCCGTTACTAGCCCAAAGGACTTCCTGGTGAACCTGCACATCCCCTTTGCTCAGGTACATCAAAATGTGCCTGCATTTGGAATAGGAGTACACCTTTTCCAGTACAGGACTCTGCCATTTGAACTAGCAACAGGACAAAGAATATTCATAAAAGGCATGAGGGTGGTTGTGGTAGCCATTAACAGAAAGGTATAATATGTAGTGCCTTATCTGGGCAATTGGTTTATTCAAGCCCATATCTGTCAGGAAGCTCTGTCTTCAGTGAATGAATAGAGGGACCTATTCCATTAATGGGCTGAGTTTTCGGATCCCATTTCACAACTAGAGTTGCCAACTTCCTAATCGCACAAAACCGAACACCCTAGCCCCACTCCTTCCCGAGGCCCCACCCCCTGCTCACTACATTCCCCCTCCCTCAGTGGCTTGCTCTCCCCCACCCTCACTCACTTTCACTGGGCTGGGGCAGTGGGTTGGGGTTCGGGAGGGGGTGAGGGCTCTAACTGGGTGTGCAGGCTCCAGGGTGGGGCCAGAAAGGAGGAGTTCAGGGTCCAGGAGGGGTGAGCACTTTGGCTGGGGGTGCGGGCTCTGGGGTGGGGCTGAGATGAGGGGTTTGGGGTGCAGGAGGGGGATCCAGGCTGGGGGGTAGGGCCGAGGGATTTGGAATGTGGGAGGGGGTTGCGGGTTGAGGCGGGGGTTGGGGTACAGGAGGGGGTATGGGCTCGGGCTGGGAGTGTGGGCTCTGGGGTCAGGCCAAGGATGAGGTGTTTGGAGTGCAGGATGGGGCTCTAGGCTGGGGATGGTGACAAGGGATTCGGAATGTGGGAGGGGGCTGTGGGTTGAGGCAGGGGATTGGGGTGCAGGAGGGGGCATGGGCTCTGGGGTGGGGCTGGGGATGAGGGGTTTGGGGTGCAGCAGGGGACTCTGGGTTGGGGGGGCTAAGGGCTGGGGCAGGGAGTTGGGGCTCGGGCTTACCCTGGGCGGCTCCCAGTCAGCGTTGCAGCAGGGCTAAGGCAGGCTCCCTGCCTGTCCTGGCACCGTGCTGCACCCTGGAAGTGGCCAGCAGGTCAGGGTCCTAGATGGGGGGCCAGGAGGCTCCACGCACTGCTCTGACCCGCAGGCATCGCCCCCCCCCCAACTCCTATTGCCTGGTTCCTGGCCAATGGGAGTGCAGAACTGGTGCTCAGGATGGGGGCAGTGCGCGGAGCCCTGCAGCCCCCCCCCCCCCGCCCCGCCTAGGAGTCAGATCTGCCAGCTGCTTCCGCGTTGCAGCGTGGTGCCAGGACAGGTAGGGACTAGCCTGCCTTAGACACACAGCACCGCCGACTGGACTTTTAACTGCCCGGTCAGCAGTGTTGACCAGAGCCGCCAGGGTCCCTTTTCGACCGGTGGTCTGGTTGAAAACCGGACACCTGGAAACCCTAGTCACAACCGTCTCATGTGATAGTTCTTCAAGTTAGATAGGACTCTGAGCCGTTCCTCTCAGTAAAGACATCTCTCAAATGACTGCTTTGCAGGCTGCGCTCTGAGATGCTTCTTGAAGGATCTCCCAGAATCCATATCACCACAGAGTATAAGAATTATGACTAAAAAGACCTTCCCTTCTCAGTTGCTCACCTTTTAGTCTCTCTTGATGTCTTTGTGGCACTTCTTCTCCTGCATAGAGCTCCATGGCAGACAAAAACAAGTAGGAAAAAGAGCCTTTAAGAGCAATCAGAAACAAATCTACAACCCTTTCATGCCATCACACATCATAAAGAAGACCACAAAGCCATTTTTTCTCCCTTGCAGGATGACTTTAAGTTTCAGCTTTGAAAAGAGTTGCATTAAGGAGTAAGGGAAGAGGTGGAGCCAGAAGGCTCAATGTTGCAGAAACGAGAGCTTCTGATTGGTTGCCTCCCTGCCTCAATCTGCATAGAATTGTCCATTGGTCTGTACTGGTGGAAAACAGAGCACAGAAATGTATTAGCAGATGAAAAATTCTCCTTTTCAAGCAATCAAATGTGAGTGGAACTAGCTGGTCTGCATCCATCCCCAGATGACATGGGTGAGGGACAGACTGACTTCCAGGTGAGCTGAATTCCTAAGACCACCTTCAGGGATCAAAACCAAAGGGTTAGAGACCTCTAGAAGACACATTTCCTTTGTGGCTCACACTCTTCACTAATCAGATTATCCTCTCAAATCGTTTTTACAGTAGTGAGATTCAACTGACTTCATTTGAGTTACTCCTTGCTTACAGTGGTGTAATTGAGATCAGAATCAGGCGCTTTGTACTGAAATCTGAAGCAACTGATCCATATTTCTGTGTGCAAGTTTAATGAGAAAACTGAACGAAAGAGGATAAATTTTGAGATAATTGGGCTCAGGAGGTTTTTTTTCCTCCCCACTCCCCCCAAGTAAATAAACTGTTGATGGTCTCATAAAAGTACTTTTGATATATAGAATTTTTAATGGCTTTGGAGCTAGATTTCCTGCTCCTAAGGTTGTGCTGCATACAGTAGATAGTATTTAAAAGACTGGCCTGTTTATTGACATAAGTGTGAATACAGTAGACTAAAACAGACTGTGTGTGAGAGAGAGAGATGTAATATCAATACAGTCTGTGTATGCAAGTGATATATGTGTGTGCTTTTATATATCATGCAAGTGCATAATTATGTGAGTTAGTAGTAAGGATGGATGGTGTTCAAGATACCGTTAGTCAAATAGTATTTAATTTGCACTGAGCTCCCAAACATTGTGATGCTAGCACTGATTTAGAAGGTTCCTATTTTTTTAATTCATACCAATTTTGTAGTTAACTTACTTAAAGGTACTTTAGTAGGATATGCAGACTTGAAAAGGTTGCTTATGTCATCGCAAAGAGAAACTGCACAACAGCAACTAACTCCTTTGATGTCAAATATGTCTTGAGCTGTTGGTGTTGGCACTGGTGCAGGGGGTTTAAGCAAGCTCATGTCTGAGTGCTGGTTTTGACCAAATGAAAAGAATGAGGAAGAGAGCGCGTGCTTGGGCCTCATCCTTTGTTAGGAGTGGGCTAGACATGCATTCCGGTTTAAGGATCTCGGGTCTTTGGCAGTCCTCTTCCCACGTTTGTCTTCGGAACACACTTGCCTCAGGCCACTAGTACAGAATATTCTTTTTAAAGAATCACTGTGGTCTAGTGGACTGATCACAGGCTGTGATGCCAGGAACTTAGGCGTTTTCATCCTACTTCTGCCATGGACTCACTGTGTGACTTTGAGCTAATTGTAAGCCATATTTGAGGATTCATTAGATAGTGCTTATATTACACTTTGTAAATGTAATGCGACATGTAAGTACTGAGCATTACTCCCCCCACCCACCTGCCCCAAACTGGAACAAGGCTTTCTTCCACATGAATCTACATGTCCATGTGAGCTGGTGTGTGGGTGTTGGGGGGAGGGGAGAAGAGGGGCATGGGGCTTAATTTAGGAGTACTTTGATCGGTTTAATACATATATAACATATGCTTATATGGCACCTGTTATCTAAAAGGATCCCAAGGCACTTTACTATCCATAAAACCACTGATTCACCCACCACTTAAATGCAGTCATTCCTGGGCAAAAGCATGGCGACTGTTTTAAGAGATCACAGCAGCAGTGCACAACAGTTTAGAACAGAAATGCCTTTTAAAATTATAATTGCAAGTGGATTCTAGTTAGGCAGAATATCACTGTCCCAAATTGGTATTTGGCCAGAGCAACTGAATTAGCATCCTTCCTTTGATTAAAGTGCCCTGAGAACTGTGATGAACACAAATGTTCCAATACTATGCGTCTCATCCAAAAGGCTGCATCTCCGCTAGGACATAATTTTATTGCTAACACAAGGGGAAGAGCACTACCTACTTTATCACCAACATCACTTTCTCTCTGGAGTGGAGAAGGTGACTGGCTGGCTGGAGGGGAGGGTCATATTTTGGGATTTAGGAATATGTTACGTTGGTCCAAGTGTTTAGAAACTATTTTATATTCCGTTGCAGCTTTACCATAAGCAGGTTTGGTCAGAAGAGTGTGATGTGAAGGGCTCCTCTCCACAAGGCTTATTAGATCTAAAGCGAACGATTTAACTAGTCCCAGACATTCTGATCTCTGATGTAACATATGGAGTTTCACTGCCATGGAATCTGTGGGATAGGCTTAGTGACGATTTTCAGAAACATTGCACTGTTCAAAATATATTGTGGAAAAACCCTGCATTGGCTTGGGATGGCTAGAGATCTTCTCCATCATCTCTAGTCTCTGTGATTGTACGTAACTCTTTTTGGAGTTGTTCTGAGTGAATGCCACTGGAAACTTTATTTAGATCGAGTGTGCTTAAAAGTACTGAGCCTTGTAGAACAATGAGTCTTTGTGTAATTGTTCTTGGGTCCATTGAGAATGTTTTAAAATAGAAAAATAGTTTCTCTTTATATTTAAAATATTCTGCTGCCTGTGGGTCTAAGGTTTTGCTTTTGCTTTGCATGGCTGGCCTTGAATTGGGCTGGAGGCAGGGAAAGGTAAATCAAATAGGCGGGAGGAATTATTGAAGCATCATTGTTTAAGCAGCACTGTACGTTTCAAGAGGAAGGCGTCTCTATTCCGGAACCCTGGGTCTGTAGAAAAGAGCTGTTACTGAGATTGTGGGTCAGTGGCTCTTAATGGGAGGGCTAGATTGTCTGTCTGGCATGTGGATAGCACTTAGGGTATGTCTACCTAGCATCTGGGAGTGTGGACAGGCAGACGCACGCTACTTTGCTTGAGCTAGTGTGCTAAAAATAGCAGTGTGGTCATAGTGGCAGAGATGGCAGCTTGGCTAGCTGCACAAGTACAATCCCACTTGACCCCTTGGGTGTGTACTTGGGCAGCTAGTCTGAGCTACTGCCCTCGTTACCATGACCATACTGTTATTTTTAGCATATTAACTTGAAAAGGGGCAGCATGTGTCTGCCTACCCGTGCTGGGAAGCATCCTCCCAGCTGCTGTACAGATATACAGTAACTCCCCACTTAACATCCTTCCGCTTAACATTGTTTCGATCTTATATCCATGCTCAATTACAGAACATGCTCCATTGAAAACTGTGCAATGCTTCGCTATAACGTCGTTTGGCTGCCTGCTTTGTCCACAGCTGGCAGCCCCCATCAGCTTCCCTATGCCCCCCCCCCCCCCGCCACCACAGCGCCTCCCGCCCGCCGGCAGACCCCGTGGATCAGCGCCTTCCCCTTCCGCCCCCTGCCTCCTGCCTGCGGCAATCAGCTGGCTTGCGGTGTTCCAGAGGGAGGGGGGAGGAGCGAGGACTCGGTGCGCAGGCTCCCCCTCCCTCCCCTGCCTCCCGAACACCACAAACCAGCTGATTGCCATGGGCAGGAGGCAGGGCAGGGAGCGGGGAGCCTGCGCGCCCAGTCCTTGCTCCTCCCCCTTCCCTCCTGCCCCCTGAACATCGCAAGCCAGCTGACTGCTGCCGGCAGGAGGGAGGGGGGAGGAGCGAGGACGCGGCATGTGGAATAAAGGGGGGGGGAGAAGAGGCAGGTTAAGGGTCGGGGCTTGGGAGAAGGGGTGGAGTAGGCAGGCCGAGGGTTGAGCCCCCTGCCCCTGGTGCTTGCAGAGTAGGGTAGGGTGACCAGATGTCCCAATTTTATAGGGACAGTCCCGATTTTGGGGGCTTTTTCTTATATAGGCTCCTATTACCCCCCACCCCTTGTCCCAATTTTTTACACTTGCTATCTGGTCACCCTAGAGTAGGGGAAGCTGCTGCTGCTGCTGTGCAACGTGCTTCTCCTAGCCCATAGCACCTTCAGCCTCCTTGCCTGCCTCATTGTCACCAGTGCCAGTGGGCTGTGCCTGTGTGGGGTAAGGCAGGGGCACCTCCCATCCAAAGTACTGTACTTTATGGCAAAAAAAAATTTCCCTGGAACCTAACTCCCCCATTTACATTCATTCTTATGGGGAAATTGGATTAGCTTAACATCGTTTCACTTAAAGTCGCATTTTTCAGGAACAGAACTACAACATTAAGTGAGGAGTTACTGTACCCTAAAATGGAAACATTGGCTGTTGGATTCTAAGGGTTTGATTCTTCTCTTATTGGTATTGGAGAGACAGATTAAAGCTCTAATTTGCAGTGAAGAGTTTGATTCTCCTATTCTTGACCTCACTGGCAAAATAGGAGCAGGAATGGGCTTTGTCCTTTTTCTCTGTGGGAGGTTTATCTATGTGTGTGTGTGGGATGGGATGGGGGGGAGGAGGATTAAAATGAAACAATGTACATGCACTGTTATTGACCTTATAGTGGTTTTTTTTTTATATATCTTTCCCCTTTCCTCTTTTTGTTGCTTTTATTGAACAATTTTGTATGGCTGATTCTAGGAACCAAGCACATATACATGGTTAGAATTGCATCTTTAATTTGATGGTTAAAGAATTAAGTGGTTAAAATACCTATTTACTTTATACCTTCCATCAAAAGCTTTAACCTAGAATGAAGGTTGGAGAATAAAGAACACTTAGGAATAAAACCTATGAGAGTGTTGTTTTTTTCAAAACAGCTGACGTTTTTCAAAAGTACTCAGCATTGGCCTACTTCTGTTTTCCATTGATGTGAATAATAAAACTCCCATTGACTTCAATAAGAAGAGAGTCAGTCCAACACTGAGCACTGCTGAAGATCCCATCTTTATATGTTGTCTTTACAAACATGAGCTTGTAAATAAAAAGTTAAGGTTCCACACAAGAACTAAAACAAACAAAAACTCCCTCCATACATTTGGAAGTGTAAACATGTACACAGAAGGTCACCTGAATAACCTTAACTGTATCACTGTGCTACCACCAACTTCTGATACACCCCCCATCCCCTGGCATATCCTTTGGACCTAATTTGCAATAGCCCTTCTATTGCATGAATAAACATGAATGGGTTTACAAAGTTTCAAAGTGAATTTTCATAAGACTGCTGATATCTTAAATTTGGAGGAACCACTGTATTTCTAGCATTTGTTTGAAGAATGCAATACTGTAATACATACTGAAATGCATGGCATTTGTTTCCAGTATTCTTCACCACCTGCTACCACTGTGCTTGTAACGTGAAATTCCTGTAATTAAATTTTCTAGGCTTAGGGGGTTTGTGTTTGTAAATAATGTAGGAATATGTTTAATAACATATATATTTGAAGCAGTGTGTACCTTTGGGACTCAGTACAACACACTTTTCCAGTACAATCTTGTTTGATTCACAAAGTGGACAAGCATTACACCTATATTTCTGTGTACTAAGTATAAGCTTTAAAAAGCCAGGAGGTATGTGAGTTTATGATGGAAACACAGGTGGAGTTTGGTTTCAATAAGATGACAGTGTGCTGTCATACTAAAACTAAATGTATTGTAGTCTTGTGGGTTTAGTTTTAGAAGCCACTGATAAACTTACTCTAGTGTTAGCAGTGCACACTATTTCAAGTTTATGGCTGTTGTCAAAGCAATGGTAGAGGGCCAGAGCCAAAGCAGTTTGGATAACTGTAATGTGCATTTCCATACTTAGGTGTTTTTCAACTTTTAATTTCATTGGTTTCTAAAGTTGTGTTTGTGTGTTACTAGTGATGTGTGTTCCTTCCTTTTTGAAATAAAATTATAACGTTCTCCTAATAAGAGTTGGGGTTGTTTGGTTTGTTTGTTTTTCTTTCCCTTGAAGTGACTTAGTCTGTTCCTTCAACTTTAACTTCATCCTAATGAAGTCTTTAGCCTGGGAATTTCTAGGTTTTTTTTAATGTTCATAAATTGCGAAAAATTACTCCATTCATGACAGTTTATCCTTTTATTGGCTCTATATAGACCGGAGTCCATGCAGGGCTTGTAAATGCTGTGGAGTTTACCAACTCTGCAAGATCCCATAAGAATCTGTAGCTTTAGATAGATCTGACTTGTGCATTTAATTATGTCACTCATCTGGAGAGAATGGATTTTAAAATAAGCATGGGGTGCATATTCTGGTGTCAGAAGCAGACTCATGCACACATTTTAATGTGAGGAGGGGATCAATGCAGACTTTAAAAGAAGGTACATATACAGAAGGATGCATTTCTTCCTCTTTTCATATCTAGCCCAATCTCCTGTGCACCCAAATTAGTCATTCATCCCTCTTCAGTTAGTCCAGCTGAACAATTTAGACTTTCTAGGTTTAGCAGTCTTGAGTTAGGAAGGGATAAAATATTTTTAGATTTTTATTTTTAAATGAGAACAGTTCAACATTGGAAGCACCTTATGCAATCTGCCTTCATTTTCAGAAGAAAAAAATCTGCTGTAGCACAGAGCCATGTATATCAATTTTCAGACAGAATAGTTTAATTTTATTGTAAAATGTGGCAAAAGGGGTCAAGATTACTTTAGAGTGGAATGGGAGATTAACTAGCTGCTGTCACCACACCTTAGGGCAAGGGTGGGCAAACTTTTTGACCCGAGGGCCACATCTAGGTGGGGAAATTGCATGCAGAGCCATGAATGTAGGGCTAGGGCAGGGGGTTGGGGTGCGGGAGGGAGTACGGGGTGTGGGAGGGAGTGTGGGGTGTATGAGGGGGCTCAGGGCAAGGGGTTGAGGTGCAGGAGGGGGTGCGGGGTGTACGAGGAGGCTCAGGGAAGGGGGTTGGGGCGCAGGGGGGGTGAGGTGCAGCAGGGGACTCAGGGCAGGGGGTTGGGGTGCACAGAGGTGTGGCAGGGGGCTCAGGGCAGGGGGTTGGAGTGCAGGAGGGGTGCAAGATGCAGCAGGGGGCTCAGGGCAGGGATTGGGGTGCAGGAGGGTTGCGGGGCGTTGCAGGGGGTTGGGGTGCAGGCAGGGTGCAGCGGGGGCTCAGTGCAGGGAGTTCGGGTGAGGGGTGCAGGAGGCATTTGGGGTGCGGGCTCCGCCTGGCGCCGCTTACCTGGAGCGGCTCTGGGGTGGCAGCGGTGCACACCGGGACCAGGGCAGGATCTATGCCTGCCCTGGCCCCGTGCCACTCCCGGAAGTGGCCGGCACCATGTCCCTGCGGCTCCTGGGGGGGGGGAGCAGAGGGCTCCCTGTGGCCCCAGGGTGGGGAGGCAGATGGCTACACGTGCTGCCCTTGCCTTTGGGTGCCCCCGAAGCTCCTATTGGTCGTGGTTCCCTGTTCCTGGCCAATGGGGGCTGCGCGGTGCCTGCAGGCGAGGGCAGCACACAGAGCCCTCTGTTCTCCCCCCACTCCCCCCCCGGGGCCGCAGGGACATGGTGCCGGCTGCTTCTGGGAGCAGTGCGGGGCCCGCGGGGCCACAGGGATGGCGATCCCACGGGCTGGATCCAAAGCCCTGCGGGGCCGTAGTTTGCCCACCCCTGGCTTAGGGTGATCAGATAGCAAGTGTGAAAAATCAGGACAGGGATGGGGGGTAATAGGCACCTATATAAGAAAAAGCCCCAAATATCAGGACTGTCCCTATAAAATCAGGACATCTGGTCACTCTATCACACCTACATAATAATATTAAAATTACAGTATTGGGCTTTCTAATAGTGTGGCACCAGGATTTTCAATCCTTCTGCCCCAGAGCAGTGGTGATTGGGTAAGCGCCAAGCCTGTTGGAAAACTTTGGGTGGTATCCTGGCCCCATTGATATAATTGGGAATTTGACCATTGACTTAGAATCATAGAATATCAGGGTTGGAAGGGACCTCAAGAGGTCATCTAGTCCAACGCCCTGCTCAAAGGACCAATCCCCAACTAAATCATCCCAGCCAGGGCTTTGTCAAGCCTGACCGTAAAAACCTCTAAGGAAGGAGATTCCAGCACTTTCTCATTGGGGGGGCCAGGATTTCACAGTCCACTTTGTTTATAAGTAAATATATTGTTTGAAATACACATGAAGGAGACTATATTATAGAGTCTGTTTTTGCAGTCCTGCCAGTTTCCACTCCCGCCATGTGGAAAATCCATGTACACACTCAAGTCTTAGTATAACTTACAACGACAGAGAACTGGATAAATATTTTGGGAGACTGGGTAACTAGACCCAAGTTCTCCTTGCCTTTTAATGTCATGTCCTTCAACTACAGCAGTGTCTCAGGGGGAATCAAGATATTTATTATGCATTAATTAGCTTAGCCAAACTCGGCCTTATTATTATTATGCTGTATGCCTATTAATGTGTTTTATGGATATTCAGGCTACTATGCTAACAGTTGATAATGGCTTTAATGAGCTATTTGTAAGAAATACAATAATACCAATAGGAGTGAAATCAGACCATTCAGCCTCTGGCAGTTTAGTAGTTGTGCATCCGGCTTGCATGTACAGCAAGCAGTCTCTGTCAGCCCCTGACCTCATTAATACACATAAGCAATAAGGTGACTCCAGCTCATTGAGACTGCTGTTCATTCTGTAGCTAAGTGACACAGAAGATTTGATGAGTTCAGGAAGGATCATTCCACTTCCTGCAGCACCAGGCACCTCCTGCTCAGCCTCTGAAAGGCCTGAAGTTGCTGCTCACTGGTGCTGTACATTTGCATGACTCAGATCTGACAATGGACACTGGACAGACTAAGATTAAAGCTCTATTTCAGGGGTTGGCAACCTTTCAGAAGTGGTGTGCCGAGTCTTCCTTTATTCACTCTAATTTAAGGTTTCGCGTGCCAATAAATACATTTTAACGTTTTTAGAAGGTCTCTTTCTATAAGTCTATATTATATAACTAAACTATTGTATGTAAAGTAAACAAGGTTTTCAAAATGTTTAAGAAGCGTAATTTAAAATTAAATTAAAATGCTGATCTTATGCCACCAGCCTGCTCAGCTCACTGCCAGCCTGGGGTTCTGTTCACTTAGGCCAGCAAAGGGCTGATCAGGGCCTATGGCCGGAACCCCAGACCTGGGGGGGGGGGGGGGGGGGTCAGGGGGCGGGGGGGGGGGGGGGGGGGGGGGGGGGGGGGGGGAGGGCGGGGGGGGGGGGGGGGGGGGGGGGGTTCAGCGATCAGGGCAGAGGGCTGTGGGCAGTGCAGGGCAGAAGGCTGGGTGTGTGTTGGGGTGTGGGGGGGGTCAGGGCAGAGGGCTGGGTGAGTGTTGGGGTGTGGGGGGTTCAGGGCAGAGGGTGGGGGGTGCAGGGTAGAAGGCTGAGTGTGTGGGGAGGTGCAGGGCAGAGGGCTGGGGGGGTTCAGGGCAGAAGGCTGGGGGTGTGTGGAGGTGCAGGGCAGAAGGCTGGGTGTGTGTTGGGGTGTGGGGGGTTCAGGGCAGAGGGCTGGGTGTGGGCGGTTCAGAGCAGAGGGGTGGGGNGGTGTGGGGGGTTCAGGGCAGAGGGCTGGGTGTGGGCGGTTCAGAGCAGAGGGGTGGGGGGTGCAGGGTAGAAGGCTGAGTGTGTGGGGGAGTGCAGGGCAGAGGGCTGGGGGTATGTGGGGATGCAGGGCAGAAGGCTGGGTGTGTGTTGGGGTGTGGGGGCTTCAGGGCAGAAGGCTGGGGGAATGGGGGGTGCAGGGCAGAAGGCTGAGTGTGTGTGTGGGTTCAGTGCAGAGGGATGGGGCTGTAGGGGTGCAGGGCAGAGGGATGGGGGTGTGTTGGGGTGGGGGGGTTCAGGGCAGAAGGCTGGGGTGCTCAGCTCGTGGGGGTGCTCCCAGCCCCCTGCCCTGAGCGGCTTATAGCAGGGGGCTGGAAGGGATATGCCCTGTTCCACCCCCCTCTCCCAGGCTCCTTCCCTACCTCTCTCTGCGTCCTCTACGGAGCTGTGTGCATGCTGCTGCTCTTCCCCTTTCCCCTCCCCCTCCCCCTCGCTAGGGCCATCAGCTGATTGGCACAGGGCCGGAGAGGAGGGGTAGAAAAGCACCACACTGGGGGAAGAAGCAGGAGAGGCGGAAGCTTGGCTGCCGCAGAACCAAGCTTCTGCCTCCTGCCCCCACAGGGGAGAGCGGTGGGCTGAGTGGGGCTGGGAGCCGGGACCGCGGCAGGGAGCTGTGTGCCACTTAAAATCGGCTCGCGTGCCGTGTTTGGCACGCGTGCCGTAGATTGCCGACCCCTGCTCTATTTAATAATTTGGGGAAGAAGGGATTGTGATTTTCCTCCCTCACTTGTGTGTTTTCATTTTGGTTACCAAATAAAATGACTTTGCCCAGGTAGGGAAGCTTTTTTGTGTGTTTACTTTAAAGGATAAAAAGTATTGATGCTATAGGACATGGTGGTGTGCTTAGGCATCACCGAGGCCAGATACCAAGCCTTTATGGTCAAATACCAATTCCATCTTTTAGGGAGTGAATGATCCCTCTTCCCTCCCTGTCTTCCTGAGGAGCAGAAACAGATAGCAAAGGAACTAGTGGCTTATGGATTTGTAGTATCCAAACACATATGATGCTTCAGACTTTGGCTTGGATGGGGGCATCAACTATTTCTCAAATCAATGGGCCTTTTAGCCTGAAGTTCAGGCTAATACTGAGCAGCTGATGTATTCAAAAAGGAGCTTCTCTTCACCCACAGAACAGATGAAAGAAACACTGGAGAAAATGAAGTACATCAAGCCCATTGTTTGATCTGTTGGCTTCCTGCAACTGGAATTGGAGGGCCTGAAGAGGAAAGGTTCCCTCCTCATCGTCCTTCCAGTATCAGAGACATTATCCTAGGTCCACTGGCTTCCAATACCAGGTCCAGAATCCATGGTCATGGTCATCAAAACGGAGAAATGGTTTCCTCTTCAGTGAAACTGAAAGTTTTGGAGCTCTGTGAAACAAATGTGTGCATTTCAGACTACTTTATGTTTGGTGTGCTAGGTTTTTGATGGGTTTGATTGGTAAATGATAGAACAGTTAAAACCTGGCAAAAGCAAGCTCTTTTGTGATGTACGTTAAAATAACAATTTTTTTCTGGATTTTTAACTTGGCCTAATCATGTTGCTGGCAACTCCCTTAATGGCCCGAGCGAGCAGTTTCCTAGGGATTGGTCTTGGACTGTAGTTGTATATTTGAAAACTGCAACTGCATAGAGAGACCAATTCCCCTGTTCAGGTACACAGTAGACTTGAAATTGGTGATCCGTGATTTGTGTGTGTGTCTCTCTCTCTCCTTTAGTGCTAGTTAAAGGAGCTGGATTGACAGTATGTGAAAACTGAATCTTCTGTTTATGTACAGAAGATGGAGAACACAGTGGAAGTGCAAGCTTCCTCAAACTGTCCTGCCAGTGTTCCTCAACCCAACCCTGGAGTGGATCATCTCTAGGACTTGTGGGGAGGGGGACGAGAGCTTAGTCTGGGAAGAGCATTTGGTCCTTGGCCTCAGTCAGGCTGCAAAGGCCCAGTCCTGCAAATGCTTATCTGTGCTTGACTCTTCCTCCAGGTCAGATTGGCAGGGACTTTTTTCCCCCTTTCTGTCTGCAGCATAGATTGTCTGCTAGAAGTATCGGCATATCTCACTGAATGAATTCCCTTTCCTTGCAGAGGCTATGTGTGTTGGTGCACCTCAGTCCTTCCCATTCCCTGCCTGTGGCACACAATAGTTTAGTCTCCTGTGGACTGAAATGTGTTATTTCAGCTCAAGAAACTGGACTCAATATAGGGGTATTAGGGTGAAATGTAATGCCTATATATACAGCAGGTCAAACTAGATGATTATAAGGTCCCTTTTGGCCTTAAACTCTATGAAACTATTACCTCTGTGGAACTATAGACATAACTTCAATCACATGAGTAAAACTAGGGATGTACACCAGAGTTTTCAGGACCCGAGCCAAGCTTATGAATCATGATGACAATTTATGTAAAGGTGGGCGCTTGTCCACTAGGAGCTTGAATATTAGACCGTGGAAATTGCCATGGAAAATGTATTAGATCATAATCTGTCCCTGTGAAAATGCAGCTTGTAGTCCTCACACAGAGGACATATCAGATATTAAACTGATATTAGGTTTTACCATAGCCAAAAGGCTAAGTAGAAATAGCCATCTTCCAGTGCTATAACAGGCTGCACTCTCAGATGCCTCGATATCATATCTGTCCAGGACGTGTCGATAAAATGGTTTGAGACACTAAGGGGCTCCAAAGGTTGCAGCCCTGTGGTATATGCTCCCTGACTTACCATGGAATGTGACAAGTGCTTTGCTGTGCTCTGGGGTCTGTGTTTCACATCCTTCCCTTTTTGCTTGGCTAACGAGGACAGACAGCTCCATCCATGCTGCAAGTACCCTGTTTAAGATATCATCTCTTCAAGAGACATTTTGAAAGGGTGTTCCCTTAAATAGGATGCTGTCAAAGAGAATTATAGTTACAGCATTTATTAATGCTATTTGCAAGACAGAAGGCATACAGCATAGGAAATGGGCAATAAAGATTGTGGGCCAGATGCTGAGCTGG
The DNA here is from genome assembly GCF_013100865.1 of Trachemys scripta elegans. Classification (NCBI taxonomy): domain Eukaryota; kingdom Metazoa; phylum Chordata; order Testudines; family Emydidae; genus Trachemys; species Trachemys scripta. Next base: position 94,418,946 of record NC_048298.1, read on the forward strand.
TGTAAATTGTCATAGCTCCATTAACTTCAGAGGATCTACATCCATTTTTGTCAGCTGTACAGAATGTACAGATACAGCATTACTCAAATTGTCCATTAAGATGTTTGTGCTATTTGGGAACTTTGTTACCAACAAAACTTTTCATAGAGACCATCAAACAGCAGTTAGAAGGTACAGGAACTCCTCACTTAACCGTGTAGTTATGTTCCTGAAAAATGCGACTTTAAGTGAAATGATGTTAAGCGAATCCAATTTCCCCATAAGAATTAATGTAAATGAGGGGGTTAGATTCCAGGGAATTTTTTTTCACCAAACAAAAGACTATATATATATATACACACTCACACACACAGTATAAGTTTTAAACAATTTAATACTGGTACACAGTGATAATGATTGTGAAGCTTGGTTGAGGTGGAGGAGTCAGAGGGTGGGATATTTCCCAGGGAATGCCTTACTGCTAAATGAACTAGCAAGGGTTAACTCTCACAACACTCTACAAGGCAGCAGGAAAAGAGAGAGGGCAGACAGAGACACATACCCTGTGTGTGAGAGAAAAAGTGCGCATTTCCCCTTTAAGTAGCTGACCCCAGGCTTAAGTACACTGCCTTGTTAATTAAATCAGCTAGAAGCTCCCCCTTGTGTGTCCCCACTGCTCTATGGAAGATGGGGTGAGCAGGGGCGAGGGGGAGACACCCTGACATTAGCCCCCCACTTCCCCGTTCCCCCCGTACAGCAAGCAGGAGTCTCTGGGAGCAGCTCCAAGGCAGAGGGCAGGAGCAGCACATGGCAGTGGAGGGAGGGACAGCTGTTGCACAGGGAATTTAGGGGAGTGGGAAGCTGATAGGGGGAGCTGATAAGGGGGCTGCTGGTCCACCCTGATTCCAGCCACCCACCAGCTAGCTGCAATGGGCTGCTCTTCCTGCAAGCAGTGGACAAAACAGGCGGCTGCCAAACGACATTAGAAGGAAGCATTTCACAACTTTAAACGAGCATGTTCCCTAATTGATCAGCAACTTAACATCGAAACAACGTTAACCGGGACGACTTTAAGTGAGGAGTTCCTGTAATGATTTCCAGTCCTTGCTGAACTGTCTGGAATTGAGCCAGTGACCTAGAGATGAAAGACTCGGTGTCCCATTACCAATATCTTGTACCATCCAATCCCTCTTCTTCTACAGTTTAGCAGTGTGTATAGTATAGATTAAAAAAGATGGGTGTGGGATGATTTTGTGATCTTAGCTGGGACCCTTTTCATGTCCATGCCAGGCATTGTAAAATTAGCTTCCTAAAAATCATGATCTTCTGAGTTCTTGAGAATCTCCAACAAGATGCTGATTGCCCTCTATCCCCTTCCATGATGCGCAGTACCTCGAAGGAGTGGGCTCCACGGCAAATCTTGAAGAGTAATCCTATGAACAATATTGCACATCTGGGACTGGATCCTCAGCTGGTGTAAATCAGTATAGTTCCATCAATGGCAGTGGGACTACACCAATTTAAATCAGCTGAAATTCTGGCCCAATATATGTTTTCTGGAGTCTGAGGTTAATATTAATAGATGCAAAGGTCAGAATGGATCATTATGATCATCTTTTCTGATCTCCTGTCAAACAGGCAATAGATCTACATCCGTTGATTCTTGTATCAAACCCAATAGCTTGTGATTGAGCTAGAAAATATTCCATGCCCCAAAACTTTATTAACGCAGTTGTTTGCTCAGTAGTGCCTCATTCAGCTACATTCAAAACTGAAAACTAGGATATCAGGAGTTAAGTTTGAATTACTTTAAACATCTGAAAATAGCAAATGCAAATTAAGGAACAAGGCATCCCTGCAACACAACCTTAATTGTGCCCTCTTTGAGCAATGCCTTGTGACCCCAGTAACATGCATACTAGCACTGTACTCTTACAGAAGCTACGCAACACTCTGGGAATGGAGCACACAAGCATTTTAAGACAAAGTCTAACTCCTTCTCTTTTCTAAGGCAAAACGTGGGGTTAGGTCAGATGTAGCAAACAGGAGCTATCTACACCTGGCTTATTGATGGAAGAGGGGACATTAAAGGCTTGAGTGCAACTGAAATAAATATTCTGGAAGGGCACAAGGCACCACCACAGGCAACCTTAACTCTGTATTAAAAATGTTTTGGATATTTAATTTCCTTTGTTATTTAAAAACAATTTCTCAGCATCCTTATGTACCACAGCTCAGCACTTCACCTCCATTGTCTCTGGTTCCTTGATAGTGATACCCTAACCGCAGAATGCACTGGCTGCTGTAGTCGTTTCATTGCCCCTGCATTATCTCCTAGTTTCCTGTCTCCATCTGTCCAGGGCAGCCTGGTTCTGGCTTCAGCCCACCTGCCCTTAGAGAGACTGTTGTTAGAATGGGACCTGCAGATTCAGGAGCTGGGAAGAAGATGCAGGAATAATGCAGGGAGTAGCATGGAGTAAATGGGGATATTTTTGAAGGTGGGGAGACAGACATTGGGGAGCATGGTTATGGGGGTTTTGGGGCACAGAGCTGAAGCCCCCCAACATCTGCCATTGCACAGCTCTGACCCACGGCTTTCCACCCCACTCTTCCCTGCACTGCTCCAACACCTCAAATTTTCCCTTAGTACTAAGACTCCCCTGTGATGGGTTCCCCCCCTTCAGGGTGCCACCTGGGACTGGGGTACCACTGAACCCACCTGACCCACCAGCCTGGGCTCCCTCTCACACTGTGTTGCCGTGATAAATTGCCACGCTCTCCAAGCTTGCTCTTTCACCAGCATTCACACAGATAGGGACACACCCAGCTGCAGCTTCACACATAGCTGTTGAGATCAGCTCTGCATGGGAAGGCTCAGCTAAGGCACCTCCCAGTTGTTAAAGCACCTCCCCCCCGAGCGTAAACCCAAAATTATACCGTCTTGCGCTGCACAGAGAACTGTATAGCGTGAGCTCATAAAATTTACTCCCTCCCTCAATGTGGAGAGAAATATGCCTCAAGTTATAATTTCCACACACTGGTTTTAGATACAACAAAAACAAGTTTATTAACTACAAAAGATAGATTTTAAGTGATTATAAGTGATAGCAAACAGGTCAAAGCAAATTACCTTAGTAAATAAACAAAACCACAAACTGAACTTAACACACTAGATAGGTAGGATATGAAGTAGCAAATTTTCACCCTGAATGATAAACAGGCTGGTAGATTCTTAAGGCACAAACTGCCTTGGCTTTCCCATCTTTTCATACACCAGCTAAAAATCCCTCTAGTCTGGGACCATCACTTCCCACAGTTCAGTCCTTATTTCTCAGGAATTTCCAGGTGTGTTGTTGTAGGTAGACTGAGGTACCCTCATGATGTCATTTCCCCACTTTTATATCTTCTTCCCACTTGCTGGAAAGCTCTTTTGCTGTGACCCGGGTCAAACAGTTTCCATTGCATAGTGCTATCTCCAAGAGGTTTCTATTGTACACAATTCCTGGGGTAATCCTTGTGCTTGTGTGCATTTCCCCAATAAGCCATTAACATTGTTTGGCCTTTTTACTGTTGAACCTGAAAGGCTGCTTGTGGGTTGCTTTTAACCTCATAACACGTTTCAGTAACACATACATAACCAAACTTCATAACATCACATACAATGGTATCACATACAATCCAACAAGATATTAATGTCTAGCAGATCAAGACTTTTAGAATGATACCTCACAAGGCATACTTTGTACAAGGCATATCCTAATTACATGACATCCCCGACCACTGCTCCAGCACTGTCCAGCTCCTCCAACATTCCCGTCATCATGCCCATTGGTCTGATTGCCTTGGTCCCCCGCAGTCAGCTCCACCCTCCTCCTTGCCATTCTATGCCCCTGGTGATCTTGGAGGGACCATGGGAAGGTGGTAGGGTTGTGAGGAGTACATGTACCAGCATGAGGCAAAGAGGGGCAGAAGTCCCTAGTCCCAGGAGTCTGAGTCCCTACTCCAAATTTGGGTCTAGTGTATGGGGAAGGGGTCTTACACATCCATCTGCAGCATAGGATGCTCACAGAGGTGTGAGGTGGCCCAATCATCACACTGAGATGTTCTCATCTGAATGAGAGCATTCCATAGCGATTAATAAAGCCTGAAACAATAGCTCTGAGGGGTGTGCATTGCTCCATTCATCTCAGAGGGTGTATAGGGAGGAATCGTGGGTAATGGAAGATATTTGTAGGGGAGTGAGGGAGAGCACAGATGGCTCCAGTTTCCCCGAGTATGTCACTGATCAGGAACGAAGGACTGATCAATGGTCCCTCTATTTTTTTCCATCCATGGGTGAAATGAATTTTTAGGTGCACCAATATCGAGGTAATGTGCGCCACCAGTAGAAACAAGAAAACTAGATATAATATATTTTTAAAAAAAGTTACCATAGGGATAATTACTCCAGCCAGGACAGGTTAGGCATTTTAGAACCCACTACTCAAAGAATTAAATTTAAGCATAAGAGAGAAATAAAATTATGAAATGCATAGACCAGTCAAAAAACTAAAATAACACACTTTGAAAGAATAAAATTACAGAGAATATATGTGTATTGCAGGAAATACCAAGAAGTAACAACAACAACAACACAAGTATGTGTTGGGCGGTGAGTGTGAAACAGTGTGTGTGAGAGAGACAGAGACAGAGGGTGTGTGCGTGTGTGTGTGTGTGTGTGTGTGTGTGAGAGAGAGAGACACACAGAGACCGAGTTTGTGCGTGTGCTGGCTGCTGGGGAAGTCTATGAGAGACCATGCGCTGCCTCTTTAAGGCACGCACTAGAAGGCTCGTTGTGTTGTTCAGATCGCAGCAGCTCTGTCCTGCTCCTGAGCCCTATCTCCACACCCCCACTCTGCGGAGATGGGGTACAGGGGCGGGGGGGAGACATGGGGAGTGGCACTTGAACACACGCCACCAGATGTGCATGGCTCTGCTAATCAAGTGTGCGGCACTAGATTGACTCTTGTGCGGTCAGGCGGCCGCACAGCTTAGAGGGAACACAGGTCATGATGACATTATCCTAACTGCTTACTCGAGTCTTTCATCTTCCCCCTGTTTATTTAATGCTAATTACCTTGATAATACTTGTAAAGTAAAATCAGAGTCTGCAAGTGTATTTTAGAGCACTTTAAAATATTGCTCTTACACGAGATATTTTGGTCTCCGTGTAAAACTCCCGAAAGGAGCCCCTGCACAGTGCAGACAGAAAGCAAGGACCACACCACACACATTCTCTGAAAGCTGTCAAGGTTAGGCCTCAGACTCACAGTGCACAGGTGCAACTGAGGTTCAGTGACTATAGCATATCACCTTGAGCCACCCAACTTTTGTGATAAGTCTATGTATGAATCCTCTAGCTGTTAACAAAGCCCTAGTTTTGCTGCACGTGCCTATTTTACATCAGTTTAGCTCGTGATAACCTAGAATTATACTTTGTACATTTAATAACTGCTGCCATATTGGTTTCTCAAAGAGGCACCATGTGCCATACACTAGTTGAGATAAATCTTGAGTGGCTGAGATCAGTTTGAGGAGGATTAGAGACATAATTTGGGCTCCAGGTGTGAGCCAAAAAAAGCTAGAACAAGGTGATTTTGTAAATAGTTGATTTTTGGGTGTGTGTGGGGGGGGGCAGGCGATATCTTGGGAAGTCTTTATTCAAATGACCCCAAATTTGGAGCACTAACGTTACCCAAAGCCTCTGTGAGGGACAGCACATTTCAAGACAATATGAGTAAGCATGTGGACTTTAGATCACATAAAATATTCAACTTTTAAACATAAAACAACATTCAACCTTAACTATAAGTAGAGCAGATGCTCTACTATAATATTTTAATTTTCTTCTGTTCTTAAACTTTAGTTCCCTTCTTTTGAATCCAAGGCCAGTTCTGTCCATGAACGGACACCTTAAAGGAGTGTGACTTTCAGAAAGTGTTGAGTACCCATCCTCTGACAATTAGACCTCCTTACAGTGTCTCAAGTTGGGCACCCAAGAATAGAGGCATCCAAAATATCACCACTCCTGTTTGAAAATGTAGGCCTCTCTACTTAGGAGTGGAACAGCAGAAGGTGTTAAAGGTCAGGAGTGAGGTGTACTGCAGAGCTACAGCATGTGAGGAGGCATGCACAACATCTGCTCGTGGTATAAGTAGTCACTAGTCAGTCATTTTCACAAACACTAAAATCCATCCATGTGTCTAGATTAAGACAAACCAAACACAAACAAAAAAATGTAGTAAGATGTTTGTAAAATTAAATAGTATCAGAAATGACTCAACTACTGCTATCAAGAAAACTTTGGAATAGCCATAGTGTAAGCAGCAAACAGAAATTACCCATAATCATCAGCTTTGTTGCTGTGTAATTATCAAAGGCTGAGTCAAAACTGAGCAAGTCTGTCAAAATTCAGTGTGTCAGGAAATATTTCCCAGCTGATAAATAACATGGCAAAAATCCCCCCCCCCCCCCCCCCCCCCCCCCCCAACAAAAAAAAAAAAAAAGCAGTTACGTAACTCCGTTATGTTTCTGAACAATATGTAAAGGGAATAAGTGAGTACAGAGTCAGCAGTTGTGTGGATGAAGAAGCCACATTGTCACTTTTATTTTTGGTTACGCCTGGGGTCAGAAGTTCCTTTGTTCTTTCTTTACCTCTCATTACAACAAACACAAGCTACTTCCTTTACTCTCAAGGCTCCCTTTTCCCCGCCGGTTGTGTTAAAAATAATAATAAAAAATGTCTCCCTGTGTTGCAAAACCTGCCTATGTTAGCTCATTATTATTTTCAGCACTAGTGTATTAACAAAATGTAGTATGATTCTACATCATAGACAGAATCCCTACTGTAGCTGCAATTTATTGTATTCACACTTTAGAAAGTAATGGGTAGTGTTTCTACTGTTACAATACTAACCATGCAATTCAGCATTTACAGTGAATGAGGTCATTTATATAATAATGAGCCGTGTGGGCTATGCTTCCCCAGTTTTGTTTACCACTGTTTTTTTCCTAGATGGGACATCAGCCTGTTGTGTCTTCTCTTGTAGACTGTAAGCTCTTTGGAGCAGGGACTGTTATTTACGAAATGATTGTACAACACCATCCACAGTGGGGGCCCAGCTTGGCTGGGCTTTAGGCACTATGGCAATGTAAGTGCTTAATAATAATAATATAATTAATATAATATGTTAATAATAATATCAGACTTACAGAAATGTTTGTGATCAGGTGTCCCTTCAGTTTCAGAAGCCTATGGAGGATGCCAACTCTAACACAAACACAAATGTTTCTCAGGTTCTTGTTAATCAGGGTTAGGACTGTAACAAATCTCGGGGCTGATTCATGGTTGTCATTATGCTGTACACCGTGACTACATGGAATTTCACAGTGACAGCAGGAAGTTGAATCTGCCTGCTCCAAAATCTCAGGCCCCCACCACTAGAAGTAAAAATGCATTCTCTTTTTGCCATTAGCAGTGTGAGCCTGATCCCATCCAGTAGCTGAGAGGTAAGCATACACACTACTCAGTTCATTACAATAGTCTTATTCGGAATAACAGAAGAACAGGTCTATTAATTCTATTATTGTAGTTTTAGCTCACTTCACAGGAAACAGTCAGAAGGGGAGAGTCTTGGGTCACGGGGAATTTATTTTTCTCCATGGCACCCGTTTTACTTCATTGTTACATAGCAGAGCAGTATTTGAAATGTGACCAGAGTGAAGTAGCCCGCTGGGAACTCTGGTTGGGGTTTTCAAAGGAGACTGATGGGAGTTAGGTGCCCAAATCCCCTTGAAATACCTGTTCGTTGGAAAGTTTGGGATATGTGATGGAAATGATGGGTGTACACTGCATATTGCTCTACTTTGCCCTCTAGATTTACCACAGTGTTCTCTTGCCCCCCTTCCCCATCTTCCCTTGGTTGTAGTAAACACCAGTTTAGTTGGCTGTAATAGCTGATAGTTTGATCCCTCTTGACAAATATTGCACTTAGAAAAAAATTCTTCTGTATCATATTTTCTATATTTCTCTTCCCTGGTTCTTTACTACTAGGGGCATTTGCATGAAAAATAGGATCTTTGCTCACTCATGTAGGGAACAAGTAGCAGGAGCCAAATGAAAGCCTAAGAGAGAAATTCTGGCTTTTATTTTATTTTATGTATTTAGTAATTAAATATCCTAAGTAACAAGGACATAGCCAAAGAGAAGTGCATAAATTATATAGTGAGCAGAGTTGAAAAATGTTCTCTTTAGAAACAATTTTTTTTTTTCAGAGAAGCATAGCAGCTCTTGAAGTGACAGTAGCAATCCGTGGTTTAGAATAACAGCCATTTCCCTGAGAGAGCTGCTTCAGTCGTTTGTTCTGCGATGGTTTAAATATTTTTCTTTTATTTTAGTTTGAATTAGCCATTTGGCCTTTTCCCCCCCAAATAAATTTGTGGTGATGAAAGCAAAATAAATTTAATTGCTGCTTAAATTAAAAAATTGAGGAAAAAATAATTTAAAGCTATGTTCCTTTTTATGGAGGGTTTCTGTTGTTAGTTATTATATTTGCATAGTAGTAGCTTAGATTAATTTTACATTTGCTGAGTCTTGTGTATTTTATTGGATTCTAGTTTTTTCAGGCATAAAGTCTTTAGCTAGAACTGGTTGGAAAAACAGCCCCTCCTCCAATTTTGCAGAAATGTTTGTGAAATTCACCTCACCCCCTTTTTTGGGGGCTGTGGGGGACGTTTGCAATTTTCTAACCATCTATAGAGTTGGTAGAAAAGTGGTGTGGGTGGGTGGGGCAGGAGGATAGTGAAGATTTGTTTTTATTTTCTGTTGCAATTTCAAAACATTTATAATGTCCCTACCAACTCCATATTTTTTTAATTATGAGAAAGGATTGCAGTTGCACACTGGATCTGTGTAATAGCTGAAATTTCACCTCTGGGACTTGTTTTTTGCATTACAATTTAGGTCACAATTGCTTAGACCTACATTTTCAAAAGTATCGCTAATTTTAGATGTTTCCATTTTTGAGGGTCAACTTGAGACACCTAGGGCCTGTTTTCTTCAAAGGTACTGCATCCATAACTCCCATTGTAGTCTGTGGCCCTGATCACTCATTTGTGTATACTAAAAATTGTTTTTTGCCTGTGGTTCTTCATAACAGTGGCTATATAAAACTATAAATAAATTCGTTGGTATTGAAATGGACTTTTAAGAACACCAGATATTAAACTGCTGCTGTAACAGTCACATTTTGGGCTAACTTACTGTTACCTTCTAACATGATCTTAAAGCCATTAGTATTTGGCTGTGCAGGGACTGGACTGTTTTTGACAGTAGGAGGAGACCATTTTTTCCTTTTCTAGGCATGTGACGAAAGGAGAAGACAGTCTTTAAATTGCTTAAATAGTTTTATAGAAAATGTGCTTAATGTAATTTGAGTTTAACATTGTTTTCCATCATATATTTCTTCTTCTGATCCACTGCTGTTTTTCTTAATTATCCTGTTTTATTCATTTAAAAATAGTTATGTGATGTCTTTCATAGTATCTCAGATTCCAACGCCAGAAGGGATCATTCTGATCATGTCTGATCTCCAGCAGCAGCCAGCATTAGTTAACTGGTTTCACAGACATATGCAAATTGGATCAGATTGTTTCTTTGCTGTCCTAGCAGATTATGGTTTTGTGGGGCCCTGGGCCAGAGCAAGTAGTGGCTCCTCCCCACCCCTTCTGCCTTCAGTCCCCTTCCCTTCCCCCTCCCCCCCCCCCCCCCCGATGCTCCTGCCAGGGAAATGGGGTCGTGCCCTGTGCCCTGGCAGGAGCACTGGGCGGGTCGTGGCACAAGGATGCCCATTTTCTGGGGCCCCCAATTGGCCGGGAAACCTGGGCATGGGCCCTGTTGGCCCAGTGGCTAATCCACCACTGCCTAGCAGTATAATTTTAGTAGCTTTGAGAAGATATAGGGGTTTAAATTAATAACCAGGACAACTCCTTCCTTTTATGAGATGTTAACGAATGTGGGGAAAATAGGATCTGAGTTAGTGCATATGGAACTTTACTCTGATTTACAGTTTCAAAGTCTCTCTGAAAACAGGTGAACTGTGATTTTTAACAACCCGAGAGCATAACAAATATGGTATGGCAGCTTGTAGTGTCACACCCATCAGTTTCCCCAGAGTCCTTATTCCTTTTCAGTCAGCGTACTTAAAAAACAAAAGGAAATGGTAGTGGTAACTTTTATTGTAGCCTTTTAGGGTACATTGTTTTTGAAGCTGGAGGGTAATTACCACCTCAGGTAGGCATATGTATCCTAGCTCTGCTTGTGCTAGCACGCCAAAAATAGCAGTGTGGCCACAGCTGTGTGGGCAGACGCTTGGGCTAGTCGTCTGAATACATACCTAAGATCTCAGATGGGATTGTACTCGGGTGACTAGCCTGAGCTGCTGCCTGTGCTGCTGCAACCACGCTGTGCTAGCGCACTAAAAATAGAAATCAAAGCTAGCATTTGAATGTCTACCCTAGCTAGAAATTACATCTCCAGCTGCACTATAGGTGTATCTTTAGTAACAATGATGTAGTTAAGGCTGAAATTCTAATCTTCTACTGTGTGTGTGAATAACTGCACTCAGGGTAAATCCAGACCCCATTTCTGCAAAAGTGGAGCGTCCCCTTTAACAGAGTCACTGTGGTGGGATGGGCCCCACCTGCCTGAGACATCACCACTCCTTCCATAACCTTGACCTCCCCTGGAACAACAAAACTTTTGACCAATCAGATGAAGCTTGTGGGTGCAAGCAACAGTACTTTCACAAGAATTTTTACTTCAATAAATTGCTTCTGAATACGAAAAGACAACACATGATTGCTTGTGCATATATGTGCTCTATCTTTCACTCAAACACTGACCAAAACAATATCACCCCCTAAACCCTTGATAAGCCAGTCAAGTTATTTCTCCTACAGGCTTAGAAGGAAAGACAGAGAATATTACTGTAATTTTCATTTTTAAGTACTAGGGAGGTGCTCTTGGAGGCAATATAAGGAGACAGAGAGAATCTACATCTGCAGTGACTTCCTCTGTCACAGTGACTAAGAGGCGAATGGGGCTGGGCAGGAACATGGCATTAGCATTTTGATATTAGGGATGCTCTAGAGAGGAAGGATGATTATGCAGTTAAGGCACGGAAGTGGGACTCGGGAGGCCTGGGTTCATTTCTCAGCACTGCCAAGGATGTCCTGTATGACCTTGGGCAAGTCACTTAACTACTCTGTGTTGCAGTTTCCCATCTGTATAATGAGGATAAGAGTACTCTCTGCCTGCCTGGTCTATTTAGAGTGCAAACGCTTTGGGGCAGGGACTGTCTTTTACTATGTGTTTGTATAGCACATAGCTCAAGTAGGCCCTGATCTTGGTTGAAACCTTTAGGTGCTATTGTAATGGAAATAATCTGTATAATATGATTCCAGGATTGTCACTCTGTGTGTCAGTCTGAAGCTTAGAAGGTCTGTTCAGTCAGTGTCAAGCAATGGAAACAGCTACAAGCATGGCCGAGAGCTCTTTTTGTTGAGAATATCACCGGGTTCAATCATCACTGGGATTCGCGGTCTGTTACCATCCCATTTTTGAGTTCTCAGCTATATTTGGCTTTTTTACACACACAACTTTACAAATTATACCTGTGCGACAGGCCAGGCTTTCAGCTACTAGTTATTAATAATATTCTAAAGGGATCAAAACCATCAAAAAGATGTATTCTTGTCTGGATGTTAGTTTTTATTTTGCACAGTTTATCCAATAATCGGGCAAGCCAGCCATTCCCTTCAGGGATTGTATAGTTTCTTCCAGTGTGTGGTTACTATATGTTTTCCTGCAACCAACAAAAGTGCGTCATTACTTTTTTATTGCAAACTGTTGTTAGAGAGATTGACTGCCTCTTACTTCCCTTCTATCTCTCTTCCCCTCCTCCAATCTGATATAGTTCTGCTCTTAGTTCAGTCATCTTGCTAAACCATATGACATCTACTGTCCAATTGTGGCACTGCAATCCTTTAATATTCACTGATAAATAAAAACATTTTATAAAAGTAAAAGTAGTTGACTTTCAAATGGAGCTCTCCTTTAGGTAAAACCTCATATGTTTTCTCAGAAGCATTTAAAGATCTGAGGGAATAACTGTATAGCATTATAGATTTGGAAAAACAAAGTAAATGAGTCAAACTGTTGACCAAGTAAATTGCTTTAGGGGTTCTTAAACTTTTTCTTTCTGAGCCCTCCCCCCACAGCATGCTATAAAAACTCCACAGCTTGTGTCACTTGTGCCACAACAACCGGTTTTCTGCATATAAAAGCCAGGGCTGGCGTTAGGGGATGGCATGCAGGGCAATTGCCTGGGGCCCCATGCCACAGGGGCACCCGTGAAACTAAGTTGCTCAGGCTTTGGTTTCAGCCACGGGTGGTGGGGCGCAGGGCTTCAGCCCCATGTGATGAGGTTTTGGCTTTCTGCCTTAGGCCCCAGTGAGTCTAATGCTGGCCCTGCTTGGTGGACCCCCTGAAACCTGTTGATGGCCCCCCAGGGGACCCCAGATCCCTGGTTGAGAACCACTGATTTACTTTACCAGGCTTACCTGGTATAGTGTAGGACAGTGGTACTCAGCCCGTGGGCTGCTTGCAGCCCAATCAGCACACAGCTGCGGCCCATGTGACATCCTCAGGGCCATACAGGTAGTATATAGTGTGGATGCAGCCCACATGACACATGGAGGGCTGCATATGCGGCCCATAATAGTAAATAGGTTGAGAACCACTGGTGTAGGAGTTGGAAAATGTCTCAAATAAGCTACATTTATTAAATGCCAAAGTAGCTGAACTACTGAGCCTTAACACAAGACAGGTTATGAATTTGATGATAAAAATGGAAGCCTTCTATAGCCTAGCTTTTGAGATGAGAAAAGTTTTTCATGTTATCACAGCCGATAGGGCCACAACCAGTGATTTAGTCCTTATTAATATAGCTGTGTAAAACTTTGTGACTTCAGTCCACCCAGCATTGTGGGACTCTTTTGTTTTTGCTCATTATGCTGCTGTATATGATGTTGAGTTTTGCCTGGTTTGAGGCTGAAAATGCACAAAACCATGTGTGGCTTTCATACGAACACTCAAATTAGTGAAGAAGAAAGAGATTAATAATAAAGCTCAGCTGGGATTCACCAAAAGGCATGTGGGCTGAATTTCAGGTACATATTGTGCCTGGTTTAGAGTTTCAAAATGAAAGTGTCCTGCCGCTTGGCATATTGACTGAACTTTTTATAAACGTTTGAAATGCTATCCATGTAGTGTATCATGTGACTCAGACACTGTAATAGTTCTTTAGATATTGTGATCCAAAATCTCTAAGCCCACACGTGGGGTTAACAACCAAACAAGATTTGAACAAAGGAGAAATATAACAGATTACTTTTAAAGTTATCAAAACGTGCCTAGATCTGATTGATTAATCTTTGTTAGGTGCACCGAACAGGTTAGAGAACAAAACACTGTGAAGTATTAACAAGGAATGAGGTATGATCTAATAATAAACAGGGCATTTTAACTGAAGTCAAGCGTTTTGGATGCTATTCCTGGCTTTGCCTTTCACTTGCTGTATGACTGTGGTCAACTCACTTTTCTTCAGGCTTTGGCTCTGTAAACTAAGGATAATACTACTTACCATTTCTAAAGTTTAGTGTTTGTAAGAAGCTTGGAGCTCCTCAAATCAAAGGTGCTACATAAATACAAAATACTGGTATTATTGCTAAAGTATTCTTCTGTCACAAGTAGCAAATAGACACTCTCCCAAATTTCTATTTTGGCTCTATTTTGCAGTTTTGCAAGCCTGGTAAACAGCCAAGGTAATTTTGCTCATACAAGCCAATTTTACTGTTGAACACTGACTTGAAGTCATTTGCCAGAGCTACAGTTATGTGTATTAAAAGAATTAAAAATACAGGGCCAGATCATCCCTCTGATTTTAGCTTTGGAGACTACAAAATAGGAGGATAAACCTTCTGAGGTTGGCAGTCTGTATTCATTCTTTATATGGATTTTCACGTCAAGGCAGGAGCTGACTCAGAAATATTTAAAGACTACTTGATTTTACACAATTGAGTTCCAGTATTATTCATTTGAACAAAGTCTTTCCATGTATAATGTTATTCCCATGTGAATATTGGAGAAGGTTTGCTCATCACAAACCTTGAGGGAGCCTTTCGTTTGCTTGATTGGACATAGGATGTTCCAGTTATTGGGCAAAAAGGGATTTGTCTCAAGGTTCATAAATGGTTTGTTACTCCCAAAGCATGTTTGAATAAGTAACAAGCAAAACTTGAACAGGCCTAATTGACAGTATCTTGATGAGAAACTGAGTGAATTCTGGAGATACAGTCAGGAGTTGAGTAGTAACAACCCCAATACATGGTCAAGGACTGCATGTTGGTGGCATGGACACGCACACACACGTGCATACCTTCTCTCCCCCTCACTGTTGCTGATTCTCACAATTTTATTGCAAGCCTTGCAATAGTTGGTGTTTTTCTTCAAGCCCGAGCTCCTGGCGTCAGATGATACATGAGACTCTTAGCATGCATTTAAAATAAAAGAGAGTAGATTTTTAGCCCTCAAGGTTACAGAGAAAAGCTTGATAATGGGACTCCATTAAAGCTCAGAAACTTGAAGGCAAATGAAACAAACCCAACATTTATCATTTTTAAAAATCTCATGATTTTGGGGGGCTTGACTGATTTTTAAACACTTGGGTTTGCCAATGCTGTGCTCACACTCTCATTCAGGAAAGCACTTAACCATCTGCTTAACCCGCATTGAGGGCAATGGGATTTAAGCATATGCTTAAAGTTAAGTAAGTCTTTAAGAGCTTTCCTGAATTCAGCTTTCCTGAATCAGAGCCACAGAGAGAGAGAGTACTCTCCACACTTCTCCAAATGCCTATTATTGTAGGATTTAGGTGCTAGCAATATAGGAAAACATCCTTCATCAAAAGTGCTGTAAAGAGATTAGTGAAAGTCCATATAGTACAAGGAGAGCCAAAATTACCTGAAAAGTACTAAGAGTGGTGATAAGTACCTGTCTGTGTTATCTGCTGTCCCTTAACTTCCCTTGAAAAAATGTCCAACTGCCTCCCGCCTACCCCCCCCCCAACCCCCAAAACACACACACATGCGATTGGGATATAATAGGACACTAAACTGAAATTTTAATTATGCACATTCTAATCATGCAATTTAATATATATATAAATTTTCTTTTCAAGAGACTTACTGAACATTGAAGTAAATTTGTAATCTTGTATTTATAACCTCTGTCCTTACAGAATTATAGGGGTTTAAGAGAAGGGTGATGATGATAAGGAATATGGTAAAATTCTCTCATATGTAGAGAGATTGAAAAGATTGGGACTGTTCACCTTAGAAAGGAGACAAGATGGGATATATTATAAGTATATGTAATTATGAATGGTACAGAAAAGGCAGACTGGGAGCTTCTCTTCTCCCTTTTTCATAACATAAAAAATAAGGGGACATTCAATGAGATTAATTAAGACTGATTAACTATTGGTTACAGTGGGAAGAGAACCCAGAAATCCTGACTCCCAGTCCCATATTCTGACTTTAGACCATATTCCCTTCGTGACAGAGGTGTGTTCTAAAGGAAGGGTAAGAAGAGCTATCCAAATTAGATTTATTTGAAAGAACCGTGTTTAAATGCTAACTAGACAAATGAAAATTTCAGATTCTTTGATCTTCTCTTGTCAATATGTCCTCCTTGAGACCACTTTTTCATTTTAGCTTTTGCTTGGCCTTCAATAATCTCTTGCATAATAAAGCATACAAAACAACATTGTACATCCAAGTTGATCTCTCCTATTAAGAAAATAAACAAATCCTGATCCTCAAACCACTCTGCAAGAGCTTTTCATAGATCTTAAAGAAAAAAAAATCTTTCCCTTCAGTCTATTCACTCCTCACTCAACCAAGTAAAACCTGGGAAACGGATAGACTCTGCAGCATGCCTGAAAGGCATAATGGTTAAGAACAAATTGATAACGTATCTTAGTACACGCAGTGGACAGAAGAATTGTAGCAGGAAATCTCAGACACCAAGGCTCCATATTCAGCATGAATTATCTATCCACTTCTTTGAAGAGCCTTGGTGCTAATACTTTATTTCCAATATAAACTTCTTGGAAGTTTGCTCCAAAACAACGTTAATCCTCATTACAGCCCTCCAAGTGCTAACTGAAAATGTTGCTTGCAGCTCATGGTAACATCTGATGTTCTGTAATAATACACCAAAACACTTCTGAAACCCTTATAAATTGTCTTAATTTGCCAAAAATTCTTTTCCATTATGTAAAAGTGTAGACTTAACGAAGTGTCTGTTCTCTATATGCTTTTGGTCATGCCCATCTTTAGTGAAATGTTCTTCTAAATCTCTTGCCAGTACTATGATTATAGAGATAGGAGTGAAGGGAATTTCCTATCTTTGGAATTCTCCTTGAGATGGCTGACTTGATTTTGAACAAAAATAAAGACAAATTTGTTTACCTGGCTTTAGAATACCTAAGCAATATGTAAGAATTAAGCAGAGGTTATGTCTTCTAAATCATGGATATGACATCACACCCATTAATCATAAGGTGCCAGATCCTTAAGTGGTGTGAATCGACATAGATTCATTGACTTCAGTGGAGCTATGCTGATTTACTCCAGCTGAGGGTTTAACTAAAGATACTCTGTATGTGTTTTAATGTTGTGTGTTGAATCTGAAGTTTCTGATTAAAGATGGAACCTTGGTTTCTGTGGGGGGGGCATGCACAGCATGAAAGAAGGAGGAGCAGTGAATGCACAAACACACAACTCCTCAGTCATTGGTTCCTGATGAAGGAAAATGCACTGGTAATGAAAGCTATGAAGCAATAGAACTCTAAGGATGGTGTTTTCCTTCCTTGATCAAGAAATGTGGTGGGGTATTTTTTATTTTTTGTTGTTGTTCAAAGTTATTTTTTTTAAGTGTGAAACTTTTGCTGCAGAATAGTATTCTGATTGATTTAAATGTAAATTATGTTTCTGGAGAGGGTTGCGTCTGTAGGGAAAGTTACACCCCACAACTATTACTGTTAGTTTTCTGTGATCTTCATTAAGTTTATAACTCAGTGAAGTTGGAATTTCATATATGAGGGTGTTTTTAATATGGAGATATACTGTGTGCATGGGGTAGTGTTTTGCTATCATCCTCCAACTGGGTCAACCCTGTTCCACCTCCCTTGGACTGTGGGGAGTATTCAGACAGGCTGGTGAGCAGATGAAATAGCTACTGCTTTATGTGCGTATGGGTAAATGGGTGCAGTTAAAAAGCATTTGGAGAAGGGGATTTGACTTGTTCGTAGAGAAAACAAGTCAGTAGCTACTTTAGAACTGGATAACTTTCTTTGGATATAAAATATGAGTAACAGCCCAGTTTTATCTTTCTGTCATGACTGTTTTGGGCTTTTGCTGCACTCCTAATTTGTCAATGAATTGACTCTCCCTCGACCCCCTTCCATTTATGTTGACAAGTCAGTACAAACTTTGAACATGTTCACCTACCCTCTTGCTGTCTTAATTAATCTCCTCCCTTCACATTAACTTTTAGTCTTCCTTCTGTGTTGGTCCATGTATCTCTCAAAGGGGAAATAGTCATTGGATTACACTGATTCCATGGATAAGTAATAGGAGAAGGCTCTTAAGAGAGGGCTGAGAGCCGTGTTTTTATTGAAACCAACATGCAGTCAAGGGGCAGCACTACAAAAACTCTGTTTTCTGCTTTGAACATCAGCCTCTTCTTTTTTCCAGTAGCTAGGTCAGTGGTTACTCATATACTGTACTTCTAGCAGGAGGAGTGGTACATGGCAGAAGAGGGGTTTCTTCTTGGTGTATTGTCAGGACAGATCCCCACTCTTGAGATTAGGGTTGCCAGTCCTCCAGGATTGCCCTGGAGTCTCCAGGAATTAAAAATTAATATTTCATTAAAGATTGTCATGTGATGAGCCCTCCAGGAATACATCCAACCTAAATTGGCAACCCTACATGAGATGGGCCACTCACTGCACCCTGTCCTGGGAACTTTCTGAAAAGCTCTGACCATTGGGGGCCAAATGGACTTCTGCTTGAGCACTGGAACGTTCGTTCCCTGTGAGGTGTTATAAGGTAGTATGGCTCCCACATGCTGTCAGTTCCAGCCCACCAGCAGACAGGTAAACTAGAATGCCATTTGGACCTTCAGCTTGTCAACATGTTGGCTGTTTTTCTCCCATAGTTAGGGCTATTTTCTTGTAACTAGTTGAAACTCAGTATAGAAAGTTTTAAAATAGACAATTCTTGTCCCAGGAGGGAATTTTTTTTTTTTTTTTTTTTGTGGCTGGGCGGGAGGAACTTTGGTTTCAGTTACTTCCCTTATGGACTGCAGATCCAACAACTGACTGTTCTGTAAGATGAAATTTTTAGTCTCAGCCTCTAATCATGGATGATTTAGATGCTTTGGTGAAGGATACTTACCTGAGCAATGCTCCATACGTCTTAATTTTACCACCTGATCCTACAAAGATTTGGAGATTCTGCTATAGTCCATTCCTGTGGATTGGGTTCATAGACCTCTGGAGCAGATTCTGTGTCTGAATAGACTCCAGGCCTTTCTTCAAAATCCTGACCTCAGGATGCCGTGGTTCTACGAGAGAGATTCTCAGTGTCAAGGGAGTCTGAACTGTTTGGTAGGCTTTGCTTTTGGAGCATGCTTCCTCCATGTAGAGGAATCAGAGAAGGGAGTGGGGAAAAGATGGCACTGTCCTTTCTCAAAATGCCATTTCTCCTCTAAGAAATCTAAAGGTTGCTCATATGGGCAAAGAGGGCATTTATTTGAATAAGGACCTGCCCTTTCAGAGTTCATCTTTTATTCCATTTTCTGTTGGATTTATGCCATCAGAATCTTTTTAATGCAACAGTCTCGCTTTTGACATGGCAAACACCTTGTCACATGGCAGCAAACTTTTATAGCTAGGGGACTACAGCTTTACTGCAAGATATAAAGGTGGGTGCCAGGGAGAGAACTCCTGTTTTAACATAAATTATTACCATTTTTTTGAAAATGAAAAAGGAAAAATAATGGCTAACTGAACGGATTTTTCTGTAGTTTATTTTTATTTTAAGTCTGGTATAGTGTGAAAGTCTCACTTAAAGGATGGATGCTCCAACGATACATCAATCTTGAGAGCCAAGGGAAAAGCTTTAAAGTAGAAATTGTTCCTTGAACCTGTTATTGCAATTGTGGAAAAGTAGGAAGAATTGCACTGCATTCATTCAAGCTATATGGTAAAACCAAAACACAGGGTTGGCATATAGATCATTTTAATGGAATATTTTCATTTAATTGAATCTGAAAATAAATGGAAGATTATTGGGATAACATTAACAGTGACAAATGCGGGGAAATGTATAAGGCAATAGGGAAAGCTTTTATAGTAGAACTGTTAAATCTAGTTAATTGTGTTGATTTTGTTGTCATAATTCTTAACACTGCTCAACTGCACTCTTGCTGAATGCCCTACATAGTCGAGCTGTCATGCCATAATTAAAATTGCTAATAGAAACTGAATGCTAAAGTGATTAGTGATATGTTATATGCTACACTTTATTATGAGCTGCTCGTACTAGTTGAGAGCTGCCTAGCACTTTGCTGAGCTGATAATCCTTGGCTGAAAATGAAGCAAGCTCTCTGACACAGTGACACAGTAATAGAAGCATGTGCATCTTTATTAGTAAAGTTTGTAGATGACACACAGATTGCTAGGGTAGTAAATAATGAGGAGGACAGGTTATTGTGATAGAGTGATCTGAATTGCCTGGGTTAATGGGCACAATCCAAGAACATGCATTTTAATCCAGCCAAATGCAAAGTAATATATCTGAGAACAAAAAAATTCATATTACAGCTGCAGGATGGGAGATTGTCTTTGGAAATCAGTGACTCAGAGAAGGACTAGGGGGCCATCCCAGATAATCATGTCAGAATGAGCTCTCAGTGCAGTGTTGTGGCAAAATGGGCGACTACGATCTTTGCACATATAAAAAAGGGAATATCAAGTAGAAGTAGGGAAGTGATCTTGCCTCTGTATGTTGGTAAGACTAAAATACGGTGTTCGATTCTAGTGTGCACACTTAAAGAAGGTTGTGGAAATACTGGAAAGGGTTCAAAGGAGGGACCCAAGAATGATCCAGCAGCTAGAAAACAAGCTTTATGATGTGTAGCTTAAGTAATTCACCCTATTCTTACTGAAGGGAAGGTTGAGAGTTGACTTGATCACTTTCCATGTGTAAATACCTAGAGACAAAGAAATCTGCTAGTGGCAGGCTTTTCAATTCTGCTGACAAAGGCATAACACGATCCAATGGGTGGAAACTGAAGTTATACAAAGTCAACCTTAAATAAGATGCAGTTTTCTAGCAATGATAATAATTAAACATTGACAGAGGAGGTGGAGAGACTCAACATTGCTTGGAGTCTATAAAACGAGACTCAAGGTCTTTCTAATTAAAAACCCGTCAATCCATCTTCTGGGAGAAGTTCTGTAGCCTGTGTGTGCAGGGATTCAGGCTGGAGGGTTGTAACAGGCCCTTCTGGTCTTAGAGTCTGTGAGTTTGAATCCCCCTGTTCATTGTCTTCCTTCATGGCTCACAGGGAGTACAGGATTGCTTATATTGCCCTCAGAATGCTCATAACACTTGCTGTTCTGCATTATGATGCTAACTATATTCTGAGCTCATACTTCACCTCTTCAGTCTGTTGCCTGCAGAGGTTAGGAAGGATTTTTTCCCCCTAATGCACAATTGTCTAGATGTTGTCTGGTTGTTTTATTCAGCTTCCTCTGAGGCATCAGGGATTGACCAGAGCTGGAGAAAGGACACCAGGCGGGGTGGACCAGTGCTTTGAGGTGGTACAGAGAATCCTCTTTCATAGATGCTTGGCTGGTATGTCTTGTTGACATGCTCAGGATCAAACTGATGCGAGATTTGGAATCAAGAAGGAATTTCCCACAGGTCAAATTGGCAGGGACCTTGTGTCTTTTTATTTTTTAACCTTCCTTTGTAGCATGGAGGGGATGGGTCACTGCTAAGATTATTCGGGCATATCTCACCTGATCAATTTCCTGCCATTGCAGGGGCCTCAGATATTGGTTGCACCTTGATCTCTCTTGTTCTGTGCCATTGGTACTCAATAGTTTGGTCTCCTGGATACTGAAATGCTTTAGTCTAACTCCAGTTATTGGACCCATATAGGGGTATCTGGGTGAAATTTAATGGCCTGTGATATACAGGAGGTTGGACTAGTTGATCTCATGATCTTGTTGTGGCCTTAAACTGTATGAAACGGTGTGTGTGTACATAGGGGAAGGGTGAGCCTGGGGACCAAGTTACTCAGTACACAGTTGACTGATGGCAGGGAGGACCATGATTAAGTTTGTGTGAGGGGAGAGAGAGGTGGAGATGAAGTTGTCTATTTCAGGAGCAAATGGCTTCTGTTTCCATTGTGATTTGTCACCCAGGTGTTTTCAGGGTGGTGCAGTATTGTGGTGATGTTGGCAATAATCAAGGAGGAGAAAGCCATTCCATTAAAATCCTTCTTCTCGGTTCATGATGTTCAGAAACAAGAATTCTTATTTATGAAATTACTTTTGCTTTGCCTTAGCCCAAAGGTGACTTTCTTTAATAAAAAAAAAAAAAAAAGTCTGGAACAAAACCTATTCAGCTGGGTTTTTGAGTTACATAATCTTGAAAAACTATAAATATTTTCTCTTTTGAAATTAGTTCTAACTTTAGAAAAATGTTCTGAGAATATAGAGGGTCCATTTTCCATCTTCATTTGCATGTAGTCTTCAATGAGGAGTTCAATCTTTGCTAAGTTTGAAAAATGTTGGGCCAAATCTCAGCTGGTTTAAGTGGGCATATTTCTGTTGAGTTCACTCTTGAAACACTGAGTTATAAGATTGGATCTATGTTTTGAAATCAGATTTATCAACATTTGAAAACTGACTGCAGCACATACATTTCCTTAATGCAATAAGCAAGCATCATTTGAGGTATTTATGTTTTCATATTTCTAAAATGTCACTGTCAGTTCCCATCCTGTGCTCTGGGCACCTATCCCATACTTTAAAACCACAAAACAAGCAAAATATAGCTCATCCATAAAGATAGCCCATCCCCTCTTACTTAGTGAAGAGAGAAAATATATGCCCAGAAGGCTAATAAATATGTGCTCTGAAAGACTGCACATAGGAGGGAGTTCTAATCCTGAGGCCCTCTCACAGAACACCCTGCTAGCAGCTCCCTCCCATTATGATAGACCAGGGGTCGGCAACTTTTCAGAGGTGGTGTGCCGAGTCTTCATTTATTCACTCTAATTTAAGGTTTCGTGTGCCAGTAATACATTTTAACGTTTTTAGAAGGTCTCTTTCTATAAGTCTATAATATATAACTAAACTATTGTTGTATATAAAGTAAATAAGGTTTTTAAAATGTTTAGAAAACTTCATTTAAAATTAAATTAAAATATAGAGCCCCCTGTCCAGTGGCCAGGACCTGGGCAGTGTGAGTGCCACTGAAAATCAGCTCGTGTGCTGCCTTCGGCACCCATGCCATAGGTTGCCTACCCCTGTGATAGACATATTCGGACACATTCAGCCCTCAGTTATACTCTGAAATCAGTGGGGTTGAATGTGTAGAATGTGGCCCAATGGCTTTTTCTGCAGCTGTGTAAATTCAGCAGCAGGTTAAGAGGAATTATTTGGGTTATGTTTCATTGGATTGTCTGGCTCTGCACCCTATGCACAGCCTGGCCAGTGCTTTCTCTTCCTTATTTTCCTTCCATCACAATCCACTATATTCTTTTTTAGAGATAATGAGATAAATTGTTACTGCAGTCAGTTCAAATGCTGAGAGCAATAATGAAAGGTCCTAAATCCGTTTAAATGACAATGGCCTTTACCGAGGGTTGGAGTGGATGTTTAAAAATCACTGGACATTTAAAAATCTAGATTGGATGTTTTTATAAAAGATATGATATGGTTCAAAGAGGAATTAATTCAGGGACGTTCTATGGCCTGTATTATAAAGGAGATCAGACTAATGATCACAGTGGTCACTTCTGGCATTATAATCTATGGGAGACTTTTAGCTTGATCACTGGAGATATGGACTTAGTTAAAGGGACCACATCCTCACCAACCTGATGTTTAGTTCATATTGTAAAACCACACTGTAGCTGGCATAGTGGTTAGGAGAGATCCATGGCTGGAATAGCAGTGGATGCTGAAGGTCAGGACTAAGATCTAATGGCCTAGCTGTGTGGGGAAAGCAAACACAGTACTAACAGGTTTCAGAGTAGCAGCCGTGTTAGTCTGTATGCGCAAAAAGAACAGGAGTACTTGTGGCACCTTAGAGACTAACAAATTTATTGATTTGCATCCGAAGAAGTAGTCCTCGAAAGCTTATGCTCTAATAAATTTGTTAGTCTCTAAGGTGCCACAAGTACTCCTGTTCTTTTTACAGTACTAACATTTGCTATGTTCAGCCATTGTTTTAGCCAGTGCTGTCCGCCGCTTTTTCAAGAGTAACAAATTTATACTCTTTGAATTGACATGATGATAACATAATCAAAGAATAACTGTGCCTTGTTCCTGTGTATTTGAAGATTGTAAATGAGGTGAAATCTTCTTAAGTGAATACTTTAATAAATAAACTACTGACTTTGAAGCTCTGCCATAAGCAAAGTATCTTCACTGCTCTCCATGGTTCATTTGCAAAACTGCTGGTGTGGGTTTTTCACATGATGCATTTACTAGTTGGGAACATAAACACATCAGCAAGCATGGTGATTTTGTACTTTGAAAAGCTACCATTGAAGACTTGAGGAAGCCACTCAGAATCTTTGGAAGGTGGGATATGATGGAAACTTTTTAAATAATTTGTGGCACCTTTTTTTTTTTTTTTTAGCACCATTAGATTGGGATGATCCATCACAACCTGGCTTGTCTGCCTGGGAACTCCCCAAACAGCTTCCGTAGTTAGATAAAAGTTCTACATGAGTGTGCAGAATTATTTGACTGTTTTGTTTGAAAGATGGCAGTCACATATAAAGGCAGAAAATTGTCTGGGCCAGGTCCTGATCTGCAGCCAAGATATGCCCAGTGCAGCTGACGTGGGGGTGCAAACATGCCTTTTGTGCTGCCCCATCCTGAGGTTGTTTTGCACCAGTGAAGTGGTGCAGAGCAGTTAGAGTGTGGTCCAGAATGGGGCTTATGTATTGGCCAATTCACAAACTACATTTTCATGGGTATTTAATAAAAGAGACAGTAACTCAGGAAAAACTGAATGTGTTTAAAAAAAAATAGATGAAATATAACCAGTGTCACCGTTTCGGGGTAACTGCACCCTCCGTGGTCCTTCGAGGGCACCGGCTTAAAGGTTTCCAGCCTCCATCTGTCACTGAAGTCCCTGCTTCTGACATTCTGTAAAATGTTGTTCCTCAGCTGCTAGTGCTGCTGCAACCTCAGGGGCAGTGCTATGCTGAGCTGACAGGTCTCCTCCCCCTGCCGATAGAGAATGGCAGCCACAACGCATAGGAGCTTGAGCGGCTACTGCTGCCAGGCGGTAGGGGCAGTGCTGCCTATTCAGGCTGCTTGTGGGAAAAGGGGGGGTTGCTGAGGAGCAGGCTAAGGGGGTGCTGGTTCTGAGGAGGTGACAGTAGTGGTCACTGCCAGGCCTTTATTACTGCACAACCTTTGCAGGTCCCACCCTGGAGCCTGAACTCCACCTCCATTTCCTAGTAATGCCTGAGGTGGCATGGGCTTGGGTCGGGCCAGAGCGAAGGGCCCAGCCTGGCTGCTGGGGGGTGGAGGGGTGCTAGCGCAGAGATGGGGGTTGGCACCTGTGCAGTAATTGTTACTTGTATGTTTCGTTGTTTCTTTGTGGGCTGCAGAATTTCTCTTTTAGTTAGTTTGCAAAGCTGATGCTATTCGGTAACATTTTGGAAGCGTTTGGTAAATTTTTGTAGTCTTTGCTGTCCCCTGCTTCAGACCCCAAGTGGTGGGGACCTAAAGTATAAAATTATCGGAAAATTATTTTTCTGAGCCCATCTTTCCTATCTTTAATTTATCTCTTACTTTTGCTTTAAGTTGAATTTACTTTCACTGTGTATTTAATACATGTATGATCTTAAAGATCAAATGTGTTTTCATTTGCATGCAATGGTGATTTTAGAAAATGTAAATCTGGGTAGGAATCTTCCATTTCAGCATGCACCAAAAGGCACTATTATTAAAGACTTCACAGTACCTTGAGTTTACAATCACTGGCACCGCGTTGCACCAATTTTTATTTGAAATCACAAACCTTTTCTGGGGAGGTTTCTGTGCCTGCATGTGAAACCTGCAGAATCTCGAAACAAATAGATTTGCATGGATCTGATATCCGTTTTCTCCCCTATTG
The DNA here is from genome assembly GCF_013100865.1 of Trachemys scripta elegans. NCBI lineage: Eukaryota > Metazoa > Chordata > Testudines > Emydidae > Trachemys > Trachemys scripta. Next base: position 94,444,530 of record NC_048298.1, read on the forward strand.
CCCTACCCAAATCCTGGTATTTTTCAATATTCCTTCCTTTCTAGGGAAAAGAGAGAGATGTGAAAATGTCTTTAATGCTCCATGTGTGCTCTGGATATAAATAATCATTTACTGAAAATGCCTGTAATGAATAAAGGGTTTGAGATAGTGTTGCCACCTAATCTATGAAGTGCAAAAGGGCTACTTATTTTTATTTTAAAGAAGTCCAGATTTTCTTTTTTCTTTTCAAATAGTGGTAACTCCCTTAAAAGATCAAAGATCAAAATATATATTTTCCATAATATAAGAGAGAAGGAAATACCTGTTAAATTACATTAGACTAGGTTAAGATAATTGAAATCCTGGAATCAGGTGGAAATGGCATTCCTGAAAGAAAGAAAGAAACTGCTTCTTTATCTCTCTTATTGCATATAGTCTGAAGCTCCTGTCACCAGCTGTTAGCGTTTCCTTGTGTTTTCTGTCTTTAGCCATTGTAAACCTTCCCTTTTCCTCCCATTTACATGTACATCAGTATCACTTTGTGATTGGCAAACCCTGTCATTTTAGTGGCTACCATAATTCCCACCCTCCCTTTCCTGATTGTTTTCTGAGTCCTTCACTACCAGCATCTAGGCCAGCAGTGGACCAGTGTTTTTCCTGCTCTTCAGGAGTAGAGGTAGAGATACAGGTGTCTCTCTCTTTTCTGCCCAGAGACATCAAGGAAAATGTAGTCTTTTTCTGTTCAACGGGTGGCATACAAATGTTGCTCTTTATAAGATGAGCTCAGTGTGTGTTTAGCTGATGTGATATATTTTATTGATTTATGCTCTTTTAGGGCACTTCTCAGACATGCATTATTATATTTGTTGTGCAGAATGTTGAAATGGGAACTGTTTTGCAATGTGAGCAACCCCATTTTCAGCCTCATTCTGTAGCTCTGCAGGACATTGGAAGAGTCTGGCTTCATATAGTGGTAAAAACTGGTAACCTTTCCTCCTTTCCTTTTCAGAGAGTAATATGTGGGAAGCTGTGGACTACGCGTTTCCGACATAGGAACAGCACTGGGTTGGGAATCTCTACTTCTGAGAGAATGCTGGGAATCTGCAGAGGGAGACGGAAATTCCTGGCTGCCTCTCTGACTCTCCTTTTTGTTCCAGCCTTTACCTGGATTTACCTGTTTTCTGGGAGTTTTGAAGGTAAGAGTAAAAAAACCTGGTGGGAACTGACAAATGAGGAGGATGGGAGCTGACAAGTTGTGGGATTTCAATCATTATAGGTTAAAGAAAGCTGTTGTCATGCACTGCAAATGGCTTCTTGTGTGCAACTCTTAACAACAGGAGTCCTTGCCACCATCTGACAGATGAGGAGGATGTAGATCCTGGCATCAGTTGTTTGCTTTTTCTCTTCCACTTTGCACTTAAAAAACACTGTTAGAAATTATTTCACCTTATTCTTTTTCTTCTCTGTGCTTCCTGGCATTTCATTGTCTGTATCCCATGTCTTGGTGGTAGATAATTATGATGATAAAATCTTAATTTAAGATCAGCTCTAAAAAGATAAATGTTTGTTTATGTAGATGTTATGGTCATTAATAATCATGTTTATTACAGCAATGCCTAAGGACCAACCAGGACAAACACAGAGTTGTTGATGGTCTCTAGTCCAAAGATCTTATAATCTGAATAGACAAGACAGACACAGAGTGCAGGAAAGGGTATAGAAGTACTTAAAAAGGGCACCCATCTAGGCACTCTTGAGACACAACATTAAAACACAAGAGCAGTAATTTAAGATAACTTGCCACAACTCTCCCTCCCCTTTGAAGAGTTTTCCACCCCTACAATTACAATCCCTCTACCACATCCCTTCTTTATCTTCAAATGCGGGGGAGGGAGGAAATGACCTTGCAATGAGCCCTGACTGTCATCAGATTTGAGGTGGGGTAGAGGAGGAGGAGGAGAACAAATTGCAGAGCCATGGGGCACTCACAGACAAAGTCCCACCAGAAGTCACTTCTCAGGTATACTAGTGGAGCTCCAGTTTGGGAGCTTCTGTTACTCTCACCTTTAGGGTTACCATATTTCAATCCTGCAAAGAGAGGACACTCCACGGGGCCCCGCCCCAACTCTGCCCCTTCCCCACCCAGCTCCGTCCCTTCCCCAAAGTCCTCACCCCAACTCCGCCCCCAGGGTGACCAGAGCCAAAAAAAAAGGGCAGTAGAGCAAAAAAGAACCCCCCTCCCCGCAAACGCTGGAGGGAGGCCCGGGAGATGCAGGGGGAGCGCAGGGCCGGGGTGAGTGAGTCCGGCCTGGCCCCGAGCCTAGGCAGGACTCGGGTGGTACCTGGAGGGGAGAGTAGGGGGGCGGCCCGCGGGGCCAGGCGGCGGGTGTTCGTTCTCTCCACCTGGGCAGCCGGACTCGGGAGCAGCTGCTGCTGCAGCTCCCACTGCTGCGGGGGGAGGAAACGGCCAAGCATGTGTCACTCGGTGGCTGCAGCTCTGGCGCTCGGGGCGTGAACCCCCTGAGCCCGGGTCTGCTGCGGGGACCCAGCTGATGCAATCCTGCGGTCGGCCCCAGAGTGGGTGCAGCAGGCCCCAGCCCCCCTGTCCCACTCAGGTCCCGCAGGGGAACGAATGGGGCTGCCGATGCTTCTGCTCCGGGGCTGCCCGCGGGATTGCACCAGCTGGGCAGCGAACCCAGACACGACTGGCCAGGGGCTGGGCACAGCGTGCGCGCTGCTGAGTTCCCACAGCAGGCCCGGGCTTGGAGGGTTCGGGCCCGGGCACCAGAGCTGCAGCCGCCGAGCGACACGTGCTTGGCTCTTTCCTCCCCCCGCAGCAGTGGGAGCTGCAGCAGCGGCTGCTCCCGAGTCCGGCTGCCCAGGTGGGAAGAACGAACAGCCGCCGCCTGGCCCTGGAAAGTTGGAGCCCGGGGAGGAGGCGGTCCCCTTACCATGCCTCCCTATTTTCGCGGACATGTCCTGCTTTTTGGAAATTCCTCCCGGACGGGGATTTGAGAACCAAAAAGCTGGACGTGTCTGGGAAAATCCGGACGTATGGAGATATACCTATCTCATAGAACTGGAAGGGACCTCGAAAGGTCATCGAGTCAAGTCCAGCCCCCTACCTTCACTAGCAGGACCAAGTAATGATTTTTGCCCCAGATCCCGAAGTGGCCCCCTCAAGGATTGAACTCACAACCCTGGGTGTAGTAGGTCAATGCTCAAACCACTGAGCTATCCCTCCCCCTCACCTTATACCAGTGAGGTAGGCATGTTAGTGTCATTGTGAACATGGCTGAGATCAGATGTAGGCTAGTTTTCAGATATGTTCTTCCCTCCCTTCCCTTCCTTTGTTTAGTGATGCAATAGTAGCTGTTGCAAAAATGTTTGCTAGGATTTGCTGATTATTTCTGTATGAGGTTACAAAATAACATTTCAGTAAAGTATGCAGAACTATCTACAGTGCAAGTGGACAGCTTTTCACTCCATTTATCCATGCATGGCAGGTGAAACAAATATTGAGCACAGAAAATCAATCTGTATCTCAAGGATCTTACTATATCAGGGGTAGGCCAATTGCAGCTCCCACTGGCCGCGGTTCACAGTCCCAGGCCAATGGGGGCTGCGGGAAGCTGTGCGGGCCGAGGGATGTGCTGGCTGCCGCTTCCCGCCGCCCCCATTGGCCTGGAGCGGCGAACCGCGGCCAGTGGGAGCTGCGATTGGCCTAACCTGCGGATGTGGCAGTTAAACAAACCGGCCCGCCAGCGTGCTTTCCCTGGCGAGCCGTGTGCCAAAGATTGCTGACCCCCTGTACTATATAAAACCAGTTTAGATGCACTGTCTCTGGCCAGCTCTTGCTTGCTGTAGCTGTGGTGAGAATGTCTTTCTATCTCCTTCCCACTGCAAATGGAGATGCTCAATATAGTATGTGCACTGGCTTGCAGCTGTATATTAGTGAATTGGAGAAAAACACCACTTGAAGCTTTGATAAGTTCTAAATATGATGAACTAGGTTTCTGGCATTAAAGTTTTTCATTAGTGACACTTCATTTAGGTGGGGTCAGAAGGAACTCTGATTCCTAATCTTATTTTCTGTTACTTTGTAGCTTGAAAAATTGGGATGCAACATTTTATGCTTGGTCAACAGGTGATTTCGCTTTTGAAAGCTTAAAGAAAATCTGTTTAGCATGAGAAAAGGTGTTTCAGCCACTAAAAATCTGTTCAGATTCTAGCTCTCTCTCTGACCATTCAAAAAGCTGATCATGTATACACGTATGTTTGTGTGATTGTATTTAGTGATTCTACACTAATGTACAATAACTGTGTGAGGTCATCCCAGGATGAAACATTTATAGGATTTACAGTAAACTGGAAACGTAAGGGGCAGTAGATGGTTGCTTGAAAACAGATGGTCTTACATGCTGAAGGGCCATGATTTTGTTTAATTGCAATAATTGAGCAAGTTTGGGCCTCATCTTTTTAGTTTTAGAAAAATAATTATGGTCACACTTTATATTAAGGTTCCTTTTTACAAAGGGTTTATAAATGATGTTATAAGCAAGTTAGATATATGAGTAATATGTGTTGTAGATGGTTATAAGCACATCCCTAGAAGGTATTACAAATAGTTATAAACCAAGGTTATAATGAAGTTACTGAGATTTTTAACTCAACAATTTATAACAATTGATTAGCCAATTATTTAAGCATCTACTCATCATTTTCAGAGATTCAGAGTTTAAGGCTGGAAGGGACCATTAGATCATCTAGTCTAACCTGTATATCATAAGCTATTAAATTTTACCCATTTACCCTTGTGTTAAGCCCAATAACTTGTCTGACTAAAGCATAACTTGTTTGGCTATAGCGTATTTTCCAAAAAGATGTTCAGTTTTGATCTGAAGACATCCAAGAGATGGAGAATCCACCATTTCCCCAGATAGTGATTCCAGTTGTTAATCCCCTTCATTGTTAAAAATTCATGTCTAATTTCTAATTTGAATTAGTCTGGCTTCAGTTTCCAGACACTGATGCTTGTTATGCCTTTCTCTGCCAGCTTAAAAAGTCCTTTTGTATCTGGTACTTTTTCCCCATGAAGGTACTTATACACTGTAATTAAGTCACCTCTCAGTCTTTTTGATAAGCTTAACAGATTGAGCTCTTTAAATTTTTCACTGTAAGAATTTTTCTCCATCTCTTGAATAATTTTTATGGCCCTTTTCTGCACCCTCCCCAATTTTTCAACATCCTTTAAAAAATGTGGGCTCTAGAACTGTACATAGTATTCCAGTAGTGGTCTCACGAGTGCTGTATACAGAGGTAAAATTACCTCTCTACTCCTACACGACTCCACTCTTTATGCATCTGCCGATCACATTGGACCTGTTTGACACAACATTTCACCGGGAGCTCATTTATAATTTTTTTTTTATAAATTATTTTTTAATAGAACCTTGATATAAAGTGTGACCAATATAACTATATTTGACCTGATAATTTCCTAACTCCTGCTTTTTAAAGTATATTACATTCCTACAATAGATGATTCTCTCTCTCGCGCTCTCTCTCTCTCTTGCCATCTGTCACTCAGCCCCCTTGGAATAACACGAGAGAGGAACACTACCCAAGCTTTGAAAGCAAACACTACTAAAAACCTTGGTTAGCACATATAAATAATTATTAAGGTTATGACCCACCATACTAAAGAGGATTCTGAATACCGTGTGGTCTTTGAATGTCTCTGATTCCGGTTGTTGTTTTTAACATTGTATACAAGGTCAAGATAACATCAGGTATCAGTTATTTGGAATGAAAAAGCTGAACTAATAGCTTGCAATCCTTAAATTATCCCAGAAAAGCAAAGGAATAGTGTGTGCAGGGGTTGGGGTGGGGGGTGGACTGCCATGTGTTTAAATAGAAAAAGAAAATTACCAAGTAATATTTAAAATTTTAAATAAAAATTTGTGGAAGACACCTCCGGCACCATCAGAGATCGCAGCATCCCACTGCCATACGCAGCATCTGCTGAAAACTGGAGGTCAGACTTGTAGTGTCTGGAGAAGATATGTTTCTCAACCAGGTGGCATCTTTGCATATCTCTTCATAAGGTATGTAAGCACGGAAGTAGCCACTGGTCTAGTGGAATGTTGTCCTATTGCGGCTTCAAACCATTGGCTGTTCAGGATTCAATAATGCAGGCTTTTATCTACCTAGTAACAGATGTTTTTGAAACATTTTTACCTTTGATATCAGGATGACACAAGACAAAAGCATTACTTTTACCTTGGATCTCCTTTTAGCTGTGGGTTATCATGACCATTCTTTGGCCTTCTATCTGTGTGGATACTGTCATAAAGCGTGAGTAATTAGACTCCCAGGGATTGCCCTTTTGGTGGAATAGGTTCTCTCTTCCCCCTTTTTAGAAAGTGGTCTCTGTGTGTGGTCTTTCACAACCTTGATTCCAGCTTAAATTCATATGTCTGGAAATGTATTTTATAGTATATGCAAAACAACACTGTATGTCATATTGCTCAGTTTTGTGTGATCATGTGATGAAAAACCCTACTTTTGTGCTGCATTTTCCAAAGGTTTTTTTTTTTGGTTTTGTTTTTAACTCCAGTTTAAGGAGGCGGGTGTGTTGCCTGGGAATTTCCTTAGTTTTTACAACACGTTTAAAAATGGCCGAGTGTAGTAGTTCCTACAGAAGCTTCTGAGAGATTCCAGGGGACTTTGAAAGCTGCATAAGGACAGACTTCACTCCTCCGTAGACTACCTCCTTCCTTTTGTCATTTGATGTCCTCTCTCCTGATCCTAACACAATACCCCCAAATACAGCATGTGGGCTCTGTCTCTCCTATTCCCTCTACCCTGGGGACCATGTGAAACAGATGTATGGGACTGTTGTTGGAAAAGTACTTACTAGACTATCTGTCTATCTTAGATACCAATTTGGCCCCATTACTGTAATATCTCAGTGCTTCACAGTCTTCAACACATTTACCCTCAATACCACTGTGAGGAGGGGAAGAGGCATTAACTTCATTTTACAGAAACTGAGGCCTAAAGAGACTAATTTACCTGCCCAAGGTCAGGAACACTGTCGCAGAGCAGGGAATTGAACCTTGTGTTTCTAAGTCCTAGACTAGTACTTTAATGACTGAACCGTCATCCTTCTGAAATACTCTGTCGGCTCTAGTTCCATGTGACTTTGTTAAATGCCTCGTGGCTGACATCATTTCCATATAGATTCACTTTTGGACCAGGCAATCAGTAGGATCAGAGTTACAGCCAGAGTTGGGTGAATACTGAACACAAGTAAATAAATAAATAATGATGCTATGTCTCATTGTAATATTTAAACAGATTCACTTTGATGCTGTTTTCACTCTTTTTTATGTTTACTTTCAATAAATAGGCTAATGAATATGTTAATTGGCAAGAATATAGACAGACACAATGAGCTTTAAGTTTTAATATTCCTGGGAAGTGAGCTTTGAAATCATAACTGAATATTTGAATCAGAAAACTGATTCTGGGGGTTAAACTCATCCAATTATGTGCCAGAAATTGTATCTCATGATCCACATGCTTGAATTTTTATGCTCATAAACAAGATATACGAAGAATTAATAGTTAAAATATTCATCAATTGTTTTCAAATAGTGAACAAATTGGAGGAAATAATTTCTTCATAGACAGTTTATTAACAGAAAGAGGCAAAATTTGTAGAATGCATTTTTCATTATGAATTATTTTGCTCAACCATGTCATCTGCTGTGAATCCCAAAAAGTTTCAGTTGAGAAACCTGTTTCAGTGCCTGCTTAAGGTGAATGTGAATCTTAACATTGAGTTCAATGGGATTTGAATAAGGCCCCGGGAAAAGAAGTTTCAGATGGATTTCTCTGTATTTATTAGGAAACCTATGATTTTTAGCAAGTGAACTGAGATATGGTGTCCTAGCGGCTCTTTGACTCTGCTGCAAGCAAGATACCATCTAAGTATATGTGCATTTTTTCTCTCAGAGACCTTAGAACAGTGGCTTTCAACCTTTTTTCATTTCAAATGGAGGTGCGGACACCTTTGGAAATCTTAGACATAATCTGTGGACCCCCAGGAGCCTATGGACCACAGGTTGAAAACCACTGCCTTAGAAGAAAGACAACAGCCTCATCACCATAGTAAGGATGCCAGGCTGATGCACAGGTCGAACAGTGTTACCTGTCCTTGGTGCAATATATCTTTTCAGGAAACTTTAAGAATTGCTTGTATACCTCTACCCCAATATAATGCGGTCCTCGGGATTCAAAAAACCGCCTTATATGTGAGACAGTGTTATATCGGATACGGACTGGTATGGTGTACCGACAAGAACCGGTATGCCGTGATCACCGCCAGAGCTCTGGCAGCGGGGTTTGGGCGGCACTTTAAAGGGCCCGAAGCTGCCCGCAGTGGCCGGAGCCTCTGGCCCTTTAGATCTCTGCCTGAGCCCGGCTTCTGGAGCCTGATTTAAAGGGGCCGGTGCTCCAGCCACTGTGGGGAACCCCGGGCCCTTTAAATCACTGCCGGAGCTCTGACAGCAGGGCTTGGGTGGCGCTTTAAAAGGCTCGGGGCTCCCTGCAGCGGCTGGAGCCTCTGGCCTTTAAATCCCCGCCAGAGCCCGGGTGCCGGAGCCCCGATTTAAAGGGCTCGGGGCGGCTCTACGCAAATTCAGCTATAATGTGGTAAAGCAGCGGGGTTCAGGTGGTGCTTTAAAGGGCCCGGGGCTCCCCGCTGCTTTTCTGCGTTATATCCGAATTCGTGTTATATCGGGTCGCGTTATATTGGGGTAAAGGTGTAGTTTGGATGCATGGCAACACTGAGGAAGGTTTTGTTTAGGTCTGCTTTTGCTCGTAAATGCCTTTTGTGAACAGTGACTGTCTCTCTGCAAAGATTTAAATTTCATAGCTTGCAAGTCAGTAACCCCAAAACTTCTAGACGAATACATAGCCTAACTTCACAGGCAGCTTTGCATTGCACACAGAATAATGTACTATCGTAATACATATATCTCATGCAATGTATTGTATTTTCCTAATAAAACAAGTTATTTTTTATATATTTGAATGATACAAAAGTAGGGTGAAAATAAGAAAAAAACTGAATAATACTTTTTGTAAAATCCGGGATTTTTTTGGTAAAAATCTATTTAAACTTAAGCATATGGTACCAGTAGGAAACAAGGTATACTAACTTGGGTTACTGGCACTATGCCTAAACACCCCTTTTCTGACCTGAAACGCTTATAGGCAGTCACATATTTGGGTATCAGTCAATACAGGAGCGGTCCCCAAACTTTTGATGGTCATACCCCCCTTACCCCTGCCTGAACTCCCCCGCCCTCCCTGAGCTGGGGCCAGGAGCGTGGCCGTGGCTCGGTGAGGGGGGGATGCGGACAGGGGTAAGGGGGCTGAGGCTGGGGCCACAGCTGGGGGTGGGTTTGGGGCCAGGGCCTAGGCTAGAGGCCATGGCTGGGGGCGGGGCAGGAGCGGAGCTGCAGCCTGGCTGTGGTGGGGGCCGGCAGCTGGATCCGTGGCCAGGTGTGGCTCCACTCCGAGCCTTGCCCCCAGCCTCAGCTCTGGGCTAGGAATGGAGCTGCAGCCAGCGGCTGAGGCTGGAGACTGGGCCAGGCATGCGCACGACGGGGAGCGGAGGACGCGGCTGGGTGCTGGACCGAAGCAGAGCTGGGGGTAGTGAGGGGCTGGGTGGCACTCCCTCCCCATCCCCGTGAGAGCTGGACTGACTCCATCTCCTCTCTAGGTACCCCCACAATAAGAGAAAGTGATGATGATCAGAAAGCTTGTGTGTTTTTAGCCTGAGATTCTCTCTTTACATTTATCAGATGATTGGGATGGAGTTCCCTTGGATGTTTGGGGCTATAATAATGATTCTTCTAACCTATGGGTTGTGTAACATCAGTTTCCTTTCCCAACACTCTGTGCAAAATAACTTAGCGCATAACGTGTAACCATATAAACATCTAACTTTGTTCCTCGATAACTCTGTCTTGTTCATTCATTAAGTACAGTATGTTGAGTGCATAGAGTGCTATAATTGCCTTTATTAGATTTACAACTGTGAAGTACAGATTACACAATTGTCTTAGTTACACTATGCTAAACCAAATCTATAATCAATAATCTAATGTGTTTGTCTTTTGAAAAGTTTAATATAAATGAACATTTCAAAGAAAAAAAGTCAGAAGATAAATCTACTGACTTTCTTAAAATAATCTTCTCTGTCTAATATTCTGTTCATGATTATGTTAAAGTAGGATCTAATGACAACGTGCCGTATCTCAGTACACTTTTAATAGCAATTTTATAACTCTTCTAAAGAAGAACATTAAGAATTAAGCCCCAGTCTTCCAAACTGCTCTTTGCAGATGGACCCATGAGCTTGTGCAGAAACATAATGAAATCAGTGGGGCTCTACACAGGCATAGCTGGCTTGCCACATGTAGTAGCTTGCAGAATCAGATTTAGAACACTGGTGTCCTCAAAAGGAAAAATACCAAGTGTAACGGTAGAGGTAGTCACGGCACAATTTAATACTGGTGTATATTATATAGTGTTCAAGGAGATCCAATATATAGTAGATTGTTATTGGAAATGTTATTGCCGAAGCTGAAGTAATGAGATAGTATATGCTCTCCTATGCTTTATAATACTGACTGCAGGTTCCTGAAAAGAAACTATAATAAGTGCTGGAATGATAACATGGGGGTGCTTTCTGTTTACAAGGTAATGACAACATTGTGGGCTGAATAAATTGCAGCAAAAAATCTGTGGCTGATTGTCTCCCGCCACACACACACACACGATTTTCTTCTTTCCCTCTTTTTTTTCTTCACCTATTCATCTTTCCTCCCCTACATGTCGGTAAGCCTCTTCTCAGAATAGCTGTAATAGTTTTTTTTTTTTGGTCTAATTTGTGTTTCAGAACTGAACTGGCAGGGAGGGTTTGGGATTCTTCCAATGTAAACACATGGAACAGTTACCAGAGCCTTCCTGGTTTGTGAGGATTCATGGATTTTTAAGGTCAGATGGGTTCATTCCAATAATTTAGTCTGCCCTCCTGCCACAGAACCTCACCCACTAATTCCTGCATCAGGCCCATAACTTCTTGTTGGGCAAGATGATATCTTTTAGAAAGACCGCTAATCTTGGTTTAAAGATTTAAAAAGGGATGGAGATTCCACCACAGCCCATGGTAAGTGGTTCCAGTGGGATTACCCTGCACTGTGAAAAATGTGTGCCTTATTTCTAAGGGAGCCTGAATTTGTCTAGATTCAGGAGGGGAGAAGAGGGATGAGAAGGAGATAGGAAATAGTTTTTAAACTTAAAAAAAAAAAAAGACTATTTCCATTTCAACAGTTAGCCAGTCCCATTTTCATTGTTTTTTTATCTCTCTTCCCCAGTCCTTCCTCATGTGAACATTTTAGTTTCTCTATTTCAGCCAGAGGTAGTGAGAAGCAGGGGTTAAGTGGCCACTTTTACTGCTGACCAACAGCTTGAAAATTCTGAGTATATGAGCCAGTTGGAATAGAGATTTTTCATTTTCATGTTGTTATGACTGAGAAACAACCATACAGTGTGTGAGAAGGTGGCCCGCACCTGGGGTGCCCTCTTGTGGCAGGCCAGGCATGGATAGGTGTGTCTGCCTACATTTCCCCCCAGCCCAGGCATAAAAAGAGTACAGACTTTCACTGTCGGATACAAAGTCCCACCTCTGGACATCATTTATTTATGTACAGGTACAATAGTGTATAGAGCCCTCGTGATAAAACTGTTATCCTAATTTCCAGAGTAAAGTATATAAAGGTACTGTGATTTTTTTTCGGTTCTCCTTCTCTAGGGACATCCTTTACAGTTCACTCATCCATAAGTCCACCAGCACTTGGTCCCAGTTCCTTTCTGCCCTTGTTCTGGGGCCCCACTCCCATGCTTATCCACCCGCGAATGACCAGTCTCATGACTCTTCTACTGAAAACCCAGTATGCAACTCAGGAAGGCCAGCAGGTTAACCCCTCTGCTGGATTCCTAGCAATTCCTCCCTATTTCTAAGGATGACCTGTAGAGCTTTCTGCTCTCTGCAACTTCCGTGTCTCTCCCAGGCAGCTAATCAGCCACAGGTGCACTGGACTCTGCTCCCTCTTAAAGGGGCTAGTTGCCCTATGATACAGCAATTATGGAAATTAGACACCTACAGCCAATCAGAGCTCATGGGATTGCATAATAATAGGGAGAAAATCTCAGATTATTTTTTATTTTTTTAAATTCATGACAATGTTATGGGTAAAGTAGCAATTTTCAGGGGATATGCACGGAACGCAGTCAACGAAAGGTCACTGCTGCAATCCTTTGCATAAAACTGTCAGTCAAGTCTGGAGACTGGTGTGTGGATGCAATCTTCTGCCTTCCTGCTGCTGGAAAAATAGCAGTAGTTCTCGGGTGGGTCAGCGTGGGTTAGGATGGAGTAGGCAGGACTGGGTAGCAGCAGCCATTTTAAATTATACTGGGCTTCTCAGAAACCATCTCCCTGCAATGCTTCCATTTCTGCTGTCCTCTGGGCTCATAAATATACAGAGAGGGACAGAGTCTGCGGGGGCAGGCATGCAGCCAATGGGGGAGCCACCCCAAGGGACACTGCATACCCATTGGCTACCCCATGTGCTGATGCCTGCTTCTGCTTCCCCACTGTTGGAAAAATCATGGTATTGGGCTTTTTTTTGCGATACCGTGTAGTCCAAAAATCATTATTTTTTCAGGGCCATAATTACGGGAGAAAAAATTGTATAGATGTGCACTGGTAACTGTACAGTATCCTGCACTTTGATTAAATAAGACAATACCATTTCCGTCTAATGTAGAATAAACTGCACTACAGTGCATGAAGTGGACTATAGTAAATATTTGCGTAAGAACTATAAATATTACACTGCTACAGACACTAAAATGTGTTACCATTTCAAGCACCAGGTAATTTTATAGGATAATTATTAACTGTACCAAAATTATTAGAGGCTAGTTACTAGAAGACTTGTAAGGCATGAATGATCACTTGCCACCTGATCAGGAAAACTAATCACCCAACCAGATTTCTTTCTTCTAAGCCATAGCTTATCCCCCTTTTAAGTTTTAAAAATAACTCGTAAGATAGGATCAAATCAAACACAATTTTAATAGCATTTTAAGAGTGGTTATTCACTTTAGGAAGCAAGTTTTACTGTAGCAGAAATTTGGCAGCTACTGTTTGTGATTTGTAATCTCATATCTTAACAGCATCTCAGTGTTGGAGTCTCCAAATAAAACAACACATTTTCTTACAATGAAACAATCTATACAGTTTATCCTTACTGTATTAAAAGATAGAAGATATTATTCTTTTACTTTTCACAGGATTAATGCCTTAAGTACTCAAGAGTTATTTAAACTAATACCAGGATTTTAGTAAGTTGCAATCAGTAAGCCATCTCCCTGTCACAGGATTTAATTTAACCAAGTCATATTATTTCCGAAAAGGTGACAGCATTTCTTAACTATATAGCATTAGTGACGGTTTCCAAATTAACTATTAACATGGAAACTCCTTTTTTATCCCCAAATAATTATATCCTTCCAAAATCTGCACTGATTTTAACAATGGCTTCTGTTAGTCTGAAACCTTAATGTGAGGCAGTATTCTTTTCCAGAAGTATGAACAATAATGATCATTAGTTATTTCACCCTTTGCTGCAATTTGTTGGCGAGTCTGGGACTTAAAATAATGATAAGGAAACAGATTGCAAAATATTTTAAAGGGAGCCACATGCAAAAATCATATCTGTGTAGACAAAATTATCTTGCATATAGTTTCTGTGTGAGGGATTAGTTGCCAGTTTGTGTACATTTTAAATGGAATGTGGAGCTATGTAGTAGAGCCTTTCTAAAGAATGAAAATGCCTTCCAATTTTCTGAAACTTACTGTTTGTCTGTTTTAGATCATGAGATACTTGCATTGTCCAGGAGCACTGCCTCCCCTAGTAATGACCTGGCTTCAGTGCTTTTGCTAATGACTGTTTCAATTTTGATTCCTAGTTTCAGCAGGGTTAAGATGTGAGTGTGCAGAATGTACCTATGTGATTTCTCCTCAGATTTTTCTTTCTCCCCAGATCTGAAACACTCTCATACACACACCCCGCCCTGCTTCAGCTGCCATATTTGCACCTCAGTGATTTAATTTTAATAGCAGAGATTAAGCCGTCTCAGCTCGTCAGAGAGAAGATATTAATCATCATCAGGCCCAATGAGAAGTTTAATTTTCCGCTTCTCTTTTTTTCACTAAGCTCTGGCGGATGTCACTCGCACCGATGTCTGCGGGACATTGAATAATCTGTTTCTGCAGATGCATTTCAGTAGTTTCACTCCTTTTATTTCCTCCGTCAGTCTCAGTGAGTGTCATCGTTGTAGACTCTAATTGAAGACCACTGTCAAGAGATGGAGGGAAGAAAATTCTCCCTTGCACAAAGCTGGCTCTGGAGCTCATGGTTTTGATTGTATTCAGAGGCTGGATAAATTAGATCAGGGCATTGCAATAGCTGAGACTTGTAGTTTTGGTGTGTGAAATCCTATTTGAGCCCCTCAGAAGCACCCTGTGTGTGTATTGGGGGATGTTTTTTCTATTTCTTCATTACTATGATTAGCTTTATTGTGTGCTGGTGATGTGATGGAAAAACCCCATAAATCCTTTAACACTGGGGGTTTGACTCAACGGAAAAGTTTAATCAGTTATACTAGTATAACTATATCAGTATAGTTAAACCACTATAATAATCCTGGAATAACTTCCTGCGTGGATAGTCTTATTTTTGAGTAAAAGTGGCTTTTTTTTAGCTTAGTTTAAATTGCTTCCAAAGCAAAGTATACTGGAATAAGTGTCCACACTGGGAGTTATACCAGTAAAACTATATTGGTTTAAATTCACATCCTACCTTATACTGGTATAACTTTCACATGTAGATAAGCTCTAAGAGCCATCACAATTATTTTAAAAAATACCAGGATGGTCCATAAGGTCAGGAAAATATTGATTTTTTTCTGAACATCCAAAGGACACCAGAAGCCTCTAGTCATCAGCATTACCATGTATTTTTTGCATTTCTTCCACTTATTGTGCTAAGATAGCCATTACTGGTTGTAAAACTTAGTTAGCTACCTCTAATTGGTGGCACAGTTCACATTTATCAAATGGCAGATTTTCAGATATAACAATGACTCAGCAGAGTGGCTTCTACAGTGTGTGATCTGAAATCACATTAATTCTGACAAACCATGTTTTTAAGTGACACGTGATTTTGAGTGACTTAGGCTACGTCCTCACTACGGGGGGCGGGGAGGTCGATTTAAGATACGCAAATTCAGCTACGCGAATAGCGTAGCTGAATTCGACGTATCGGAGCTGATTTACCCCGCTGTGAGGACGGTGGCAAATTGACCTCCGCGGCTCCCCCGTCGACGGCGCTTACTCCTACCTCCGCTGGTGGAGTAGAAGCGTCGATTCGGGGATCGATTGTTGCGTCCCGACGAGACACGATAATTCGATCCCCGAGAGATCGATTTCTACCCGCTGATTCAGGCAGGTAGTGTAGACCTGCCCTCAGTGTTTGGCTGTCCAGATTGAGACATCTTAAAAGGGCCTGATTTTCAAAAAGTGCTCAACACCAACTCTCTAAAAATCAGGCCTCTTTAATTTGAGGTATCTTTTGTTGGGCACCCCAAAATTGTCTCTTTCAGAATCACTAGTTACTTCTGAAAATTTGTCTTTATGGTACCGTGCTTCACAGCCAGTATTGAATGGTTGAATTGTTTCCTTCTGCAATGAAGACTTTCACATAACTGCAGTTTCTCCATCTCCTAAAAGCACCTTTGTACTTTGGTCTTTTTGGATGAACCCTTTAACTGAAGAATGTCTGTAAGTTTTCCAATCACTGAACCCTCCTGAATTTTATTGAAAGTGGCCTTTTTAAAAAGAGAACTTTGTTGCTATCAATATCCACTTTTCCACCTGGGGACTGAAGCCCTGATATGCCAGTAAATTAAGACAAAATGACATGAGCTCTCAGAAGAAAATGCTATTACACATGACAGTTGCTGTCTGTGAAGGAAAAGGAAACAACACATCTAAAACAATTAACACCATTTTCCTTTTAATTGGCATAGTTGTTTTTTTGCAGGTTGACTTGAGGGAGCTGGATATATAATAATATTAGTGTCAGCCGGAGGCAAAGCGTAATAGTTTTTTATAGGAAAAATGTGTGGAGCATATTGGGCTCCAACCTACAAATAGGAAGCCTCATACACCAGGAAGGATAAAACATGCTGTTTTATTTTTTCTTAAGGGCAAGATAATGCCTTTGGCAACAGCTTGTTTTGGAATTATTTGCATATTTAAATAAACAGTGTATATTTTTAATAATGAAAGAGCTTGTTTATTTCATATATCCACCAGTAAAGAGCATGGAGGAGGAAGATGTATTATGCAGATGTTGGCTAGAAGTATTCCTGTAAATTCATGGAGCTTTAGTCCTAGTCTGGCTGCACAGCAGTGTTGGGAAACTTGGGGCAATGCTCTCTGACTACAGGGAGAGAATGCTCTGTGATCAGGTATGGCTTTGTGTTTCAGGACTGGATGTCTGGTAGTAAAATGCTTGATTTAGGATTTAGAGTGGTGCAGGGGTGCTGTACAGAGGCAGGCAGGAAATGAAAACACGCTGTTGGTGAAAGTATTAGCAATGGTGAGGAAGTTATGCTGATGATAGAAAAGTTATGATGCGATAGCTGAGGATGTGGTGATATGTGTGTTGAACTGATGGTGGGGAAGAAAGGATTTGGGTAGTGCTGTATTGGGTTTAAATGGTGAGCTTAGGGGTTTTGCTAGAGATGAAGGAGTTGGTGAATTGCAGGGCATTGAACTCCTATTTGATTGTTGTTTGCTGTGTTTATTAGAAATAGTCCCATTGGTGAGAACAGGGAGGTGGGGATGCTTGTAGTGACTGAGACAACAGAAAGGGTGATCCTGGCATTTTAGTAATGATGGAGCGGGAGAGGATGTGGGGAAGGAATATGATTGCACTAATTGTGGAGGGTATCAGGAAAGGGCATTGTGCTGGAGATGGGGAAGGTGCTGAACTCAAAGACTGACAATGTCATTTGTCGTGTTTCTGAAAGTAATCCTACTGGACAAACAACAAAAAGGAATTTGTGTCTATATTAATTTACTTGAACGTAACAAGGATTTTTTTCATACCATAAAGATTAGACTCTAAATTCAGGCTGTGAATGAAAATGTTCTTGTAATACTTTCCATACAAAAAATATTTTGGAAACAAAAAAATTAAGAGGCAAATGATGCACACATTGGGATTCTTTCCATGTCTGCAGGTGTATTAGGAGTCAACAATAAAATTATAGAACTATCTAGAAAGTTATAGAGGAATGGGAATGGGTAAGTCTGTGAGTCTGTCATGGAGGTCACGGAAGTCACGGATTTTGTCACTTTCTGTGACTTCCGTGACTTCTGCAACGGTGGGTGTGACTGATCTCATGGCCGCCCGAACAGCTGCTGGGGCAGTCTCGGGCTGCCATGCGCCCCTCTCCCCCCAGCACCGGTGGTGTTCCCGAGCCACGCATAGGTACCGTCCCCTCTCCCCCCCCTCCCCAGGACAGCTGAGGTCCTGGGTCCTCTGCCACTGGACTGCCTCCCACCCCAGAGCACCTGCGGCGCCCCCAGAGTCCCCCCCCCGCAGAGCACTCAAGATTTAGTCAAGGGTATATAATACAAATCATGAACAGGTCACGGGCTGAGAATTTGTGTTTACTGCCCATGACTATTACTAAAAATACACATGACTAAATCTTAGCCTTAGGAATGGGTACGGTCAATGACTAATATTTGGAATTAACTGTCATTGGATGCTGAAATGAGGGGACTAGGTGGAGTTGTGAACTGTTGAGGAGCTTGTTTTGGTAGGATCTAGAAACTTCTAGAAGATGAAGGGTATTTTGGTTCCGTACAAAGCTGGCTATAGCTCCATATTATTTTTCATTCTTCTCTGTTTTGAATTCAGTAATTGGTTTTCCCCTTCCAGACATAGTAAATATGAAAGCTGCTGACCAGTGCCACAAACGAGTGGCTGGTATATAGTGGCTATCAAACTGTGTGTGAATTTAACTGAATCAACATACCTAAAATTGAAGGAAGCATTAGGAAACAAGTGATTGAATGAACTGAAGTACTGAACACAGACATTATAAAGCAATTAAATTTACAGATAATGTAAACATTGTCAAAACTAGTTAAGTAGCAAGAGAGAAAGATTCATATTAATTTAAAAATGCAGAAATTCTGCTTATTTGGATTTCTCGTGATCAAATGAGCCATTGAATGATACATTTATTGAAGTGGAATAATCTTGCCAGCGAGATATTTTTGGTTCCTTAGTTGTCACTGAAACATAGCTGCAATGATAATTTAAGACCCTGTTTCAGGACTCATGATACTGCAGTTCAATATCAGTTTCATTCAGGAGCAGTGTCTCTGCATCTTCAACTCCCCAATAAAAAACCAAGATCAATCAGAGATTATGTCATAAAAACAACTGCGAAGGGCAAAGACTTGAACTTGACAAGAAACTTGCAACCTTCCTCTGTGCTAAAATCATCACCTTCAATGTATCACAAAATGAGCAATTTAAGGAAGCAATTAAAGCGTGTATCCTTAGATGTACTCCTCAAGACAGATTGAAACTGACAGGTACATGACTGGATGCTGCAACTGAAGAAAGTGAGGAAAAAATAAAGAAAGAAGTAAAAGAATAAATACGGACTTTAATGCAAGATGATGGATCGAACACAAGTAGTGACCAGATAATGACTGCAAGAATCCATACAGTGAAAAATGCATTCCTACTTAATGCTATCGATTTTATGTCTGAAAAGGACACTGCAGAATGTTGTTTACACGTTACTGGAGATGCCATCCAAGAATGCAGGAAGAAAAGTATACGCCATTTGTTCAGGCAGTGAAAATAAAACAAAAAAGATCAGAGAACTTTAAGTGGAGTCTCCCTAGAATTTTGATGTATGACGTATGTTCTGGATAAAGAACAGGAGTACTTGTGGCACCTTAGAGATTAACAGATTTATTAGAGCATAAGCTTTCGTGGGCTACAGCCCACTTCTTCGGATGCATATAGAATGGAACATATATTGAGGAGATATATATACACACATACAGAGAGCATGAACAGTGGGAGTTGTCGTACCAACTCTGAGAGGCCAATTAAGTAAGAGAAAAAAAACTTTTGAAGTGATAATCAAGATAGCCCAGTACAGACAGTTTGATAAGAAGTGTGAGAATACTTATAAGGGGAGATGGATTCAATGTTTGTAATGGCTCAGCCATTCCCAGTCCCTATTCAATCCTAAATTGATTGTATCTAGTTTGCATATCAATTCCAGCTCAGCAGTCTCTCCTTGGAGTCTGTTTTTGAAGTTTCTCTGTTGTAAAATAGCCATCCGCTTGTCTGTCATTGAATGACCAGACAAGTTAAAGTGTTCTCCCATTGGTTTTTGAGTATTATGATTCCTGATGTCAGATTTGTGTCCATTCATTCTTTTGCGTAGAGATTGTCCGGTTTGGCCAATGTACATGGCAGAGGGGCATTGCTGGCACATGATGGCATATATCACATTGGTAGATGTGCAGGTGAACGAGCCCCTGTGCCAGCAATGCCCCTCTGCCATGTACATTGGCCAAACCGGACAATCTCTACGCAAAAGAATGAATGGACACAAATCTGACATCAGGAATCATAATACTCAAAAACCAGTGGGAGAACGCTTTAACCTGTCTGGTAATTCAATGACAGACATGCGGGTGGCTATTTTACAACAGAAAAACTTGAAAAACAGACTCCAACGAGAGACTGCTGAGCTGGAATTGATATGCAAACTAGATACAATCAACTTAGGATTGAATAAGGACTGGGAATGGCTGAGCCATTACAAACATTGAATCCATCTCCCCTTATAAGTATTCTCACACTTCTTATCAAACTGTCTGTACTGGGCTATCTTGATTATCACTTCAAAAGTTTTTTTTCTCTTACTTAATTGGCCTCTCAGAGTTGGTACGACAACTCCCACCTGTTCATGCTCTCTGTATGTGTGTATATATATCTCCTCAATATATGTTCCAATCTATATGCATCCGATGAAGTGGGCTGTAGCCCACGAAAGCTTATGCTCAAATAAATTTGTTAGTCTCTAAGGTGCCACAAGTACTCCTGTTCTTTTTGCGGATACAGACTAACATGGCTGCTACTCTGAAATATGTTCTGGATGAAACTTGTAGAGAAAGAAGTTAAACTTTGCACAGTCCTAAAGTACATTATAAAAGTTAAAAAAAAAATTGTCTGCAGCCACACTCAGCCCCATGGTTGGTTGACTGAAGAATGTCGACTGATGTCCCAGCTTCACACTGATGCCAGTGGAACCCTTGGGAAGATTTTGACTTAGAGCTGAGCAAATAATTGATTTTTTTTCCTCTTGACCCAGCAAATCAAAAAATTGGGAAATATTTGGCTTGGTTCTGTTTGGAATTGGCTGACAAATTGGAAATGTCAATTCTGGCCAGCAAACTGGGCTTATGCGTCTAATTTTTGCCCGGTGGTTAGGGCACTCGCATGGGATGTGGAAGACCCAGGTTTTAATCCCCACTCTGGAGCAGGCACTTTGAACTCAGAACTCCCCCCGCCCAAGTGAATGCTCTAACCACCAGGCTATAGGCTGTTATGGAGTGGGTGGCTTCAAATCTCTCTTGTTAAAGCTGACCCACTTGTATAAATATGTAAGTATTCATTGGGCCCAAGAGAGAGAACAGTTCTATAGCCTGGTGATTAAAGCACTCAGCTGGGAGGTATGAGAAGGGGATTCAAATCGCTCCTCCGAATCAGGCAGAGAGAAGATTTGAATCTACATTTCCTGCCTCTCAGCTGAGTGCCTTAATCACCAGGCTGTTGAGTCAGTCCCATTTTCTCTGTCTTTTGACTTATTCAGCCTTCTTCCTGCTTCCCTGGTTCATCTCAAGGTTCTGTTAGGCAAGAATCTCCTCTCTGTTGGAGAGTGGGTCCTACTTGGGTCTTGGGTTTTGGCCTCTTAAATTTAAAAAACATCAGTTTTAAGGCTTAATTCTGTAGGATCCAGTAGTTCAGTGTGTGTTACATGGTAACAATAATGACACTTACTTCCTTTGTAAAGCACTTGAGATCTACTGATGCAAAACACTGTATAAAAGCTAGGTAGTATTGTTGTTACAGTGCGGGCAATGGGGATTTATCACACCTGCCTCAGAAGGTAAGGAGGAAGTGTTGAGGGAGAAAAGAGAATGCTCCCAGTGCTATTGAGCTCTTTAAAAGCTGCTCGGAATTCTCCCTCAAATAACATTCTCTTCCTATAATCATAGCTGTACAACGCAGTGGTGTTGGAAAGTGAATTTCTTTCGAAGTGGGTGGTTCAAGGAATGCAATTTGTAAGGAAACACATTGCAAGCGTTGAAGAAGCTCTGATCCTTCTGTTTTTTCCTGTCAGAGGGCCAGGTGGCCAGCTGAGGCAGAAGCAGAGTGGAACAGGGGGTGGCTGGGGGTAGAAACAGACATGGGCTAGAGCAGAAGCAGGCTGGAGGAGGAGCAAAGGTAGACTTGAGACTACTGGTAAGGGGAGTGTTCCCAGCAGGATAGTGGCAGTGAGCAGACAGAAGAGGCTGCTTCCCTTAGGATCCTATATGCTTGCCTTAGGATCACATGGGTAGGACCTCACTTGTGGGTTGGCTGAACCCTGCAGGTAACTGATGAATCATTACGCTCAGGCTCAGAGGTGAGTCCTCACACTCAATCAGGTTCAGGCTCAGCGGTAACTCAGGGTACATCTACACAAGACTTGCAGCAGCAAGTCTCAGAGCCTGGGACCTCGTCAGCTGACTTGGGCTTGCACTAAGGGGCTAAAAATTGCGATGTAGAGGTTTGGGTTTGGGCTGGTATCCGGGCTCTGAGACCCACCGTGCTCACCAGGTTTCAGAGCCCGGCTCCAGCGCAAGCCTGAGCATCTACACTACTATTTTTAGCCCCACAAGCAGAAGCCCGAGTCAGTTGACCCAGGTTCTGAGATGCGCTGCCACAGGTCTTTTTTGCAGTGTAGATGTACCCTCAAGCAGGATCAGGCTCAAAGTTAACTTGAGGATGATTCATCCAATTTCGTTTGCCTGGCATGTTGATTTCTTCCTGCTATTCTTTCTATTGTGAAGAATCCAAAAGTGTTCTGTAACCTATCGGCTTGGTCCTGAGGGATGCTGAGCGCCTGTAGTTCCCAGTAACTTTGATTTGAGTTGAGGGCAGTCAACATCTGTTATTATCATGTCACAAGAGTGCACCGAAATACTGATAAGAGATTAGGTCTGGAAGGGAAGAATCACACTTTAGCAAGCGGAAGCAGCAGGGGGAATATTAAGGGGATGGCATATAGTTATTGCATTGGAGTTTGACCAGGACACTCAGGCTAGCAGCCGTACTCTTGCTAAAAGTGTAGTGGGATCTTTAATTACAAGTAATCAGGATCTGTATTCATAGGACCACAGAAATTAGACATACAAAAGGACCTATTTGATCATAGTGAATGGGAGTGTTGGATCTTAACATGGCAACCTGTTTCTAACATGAGTGATTAGTCATTTTTGGTTGTTTTGGTTAGGAAGGAGACATGGATGATGGAGTCAGGTATTTCTTTGATGCAATCCTATTTATTTAAAAGAATGTACAAAGTCCTGTTTCCCAGAACACAGTAGGAATCAAATAACCAGAGACAGTGTCTTTGCTCACTGTTTCAAGCCTCTTTCAGCCAGCATTCTGCCCAGAAACTTTCTCTACACTTTTCCTCAGGGCCACGCTCCCAGTGCTTGTTCTGCTGTCTCCTTGTCTTTCTGCTCCTTTTCTGTGTCTGTTTTTGTGATGTTTCAGGGTGCTTCTTGCATACACACAGACATATAGCACTCCAATCCTATCAATCCCTCGCCCCCAAGTTTATCTGATCACAGGAGGACACCCACTGGGCCGCATGGCGAACTCCTGCTTCAGTCTTGCATGTGGCTTTGTTTTGGGTAGAGACCCTTGATGGGGTCCCGGGGTGCAGCCTGAACTGTGGGACTGCTGAGCCCTCTGTCCCACCAACCTGGGGTATCCCTCTCACTCTCTGATGCTGTGTCAAGCCGCAAACCTCTAGCAGGTACTCCACTTACACAGAAATCCACAGGCAGGGACACACCCAACTGGGTTACATGAATGCTTTCCCCAGACATTCATAAGCCAAATGTAGGAGTGGGCTGATAAAGTTTGCGGATGACACAAAGTTGGGAGGTATTGCCAATTCGGAGAAGGATCGGGATATCCTGCAGGGAGATTTGGATGACCTTGTAAACTGGAGTAATAGTAATAGGATGAAATTTAATAGTGAGAAGTGTAAAGTTATGCATTTAGGGATGACTAACAAGAATTTTAGTTATAAGCTGGGGACACATCAGTTGGAAGTAACAGAAGAGGAGAAGGACCTCGGAGTCCTGGTTGATCGCAGGATGACTATGAGTCGGCAGTGTGACTTGGCCGTGAAAAAAGCTAAAGCGGTCTTGGGATGCATTAGGTGAGGTATTTCTAGTAGGGATAAGGAGGTGCTGGTTCCGTTATACAAGGCACTGGTGAGACCTCATTTGGAGTACTGTGTGCAGTTCTGGTCTCCCATGTTTAAAAAGGATGAAATCAAACTGGAACAGGTACAAAGAAGGGCCACTAGGATGATCCGAGGAATGGAAAATCTGTCGGATGAAAGGAGACTCGAGGAGCTCGGTTTGTTTACCTTAACCAAAAGAAGGCTGAGGGGGGATATGATTGCTCTCTTGAAATATATCAGAGGGATAAATACCAGGGAGAGAGAGGAATTATTTCAGCTCAGTACTAATGTGGACACGAGAACAAATGGATATAAACTGGCCGTCGGGAAGTTTAGGCTTGTAATTAGACAAAGGTTTCTAACCATCAGAGGGGTGAAGTTTTGGAACAGCCTTCCGAGGGAAACAGTGGGGGCAAAAGACCTCTCTGGCTTTAAGATTAAGCTTGACAAGTTTATGGAGGGGATGGTTTGATGGGATAAAGTGATTTTAGTCAATAGGTCAATAACGTGCCATCGCTGGTAATTAGTAACTATGGTCAATGATGGGATATTAAAAGTTACTACAGAGAATTTTTTCCAGAGGGTCTGGCTAGAGAATCTAGCCCGCATGCTCGGGATTCAGCTGATCGCCATATTTGGGGTCGGGAAGGAATTTTCCTCCAGGGTAGATTGGCAGAGGCCCTGGAGGTTTTTCGCCTTCCTCCGCAGCATGGGGCAGGGGTCGCTTTCTGGAGGATTCTCTGCGATTTGAAGTCTTTAAATCATGATTTGGGGACTTCAACAGCTGAGTCAAGGGAGAGAATTATTCCAGGAGTGGGTGGGTCAGCTTTTGTGGCCCGCATCATGCGGGAGGTCAGACTAGATGATCATAATGGTCCCTTCTGACCTTACAGTCTATGAGTCTATGAGCCAACAACAGAGAGGCTCCAGCCAATTCCCCCCAACTCCCCAGCCTTGCACCCCAGAACTGTACCGTTTTGCATTGCTCAGAACCTTGGCCAGTGTAAGTTCATTACCCAGTCTGCCCCTCCCTTCATGTGGAGAGGACATACACTAGCCTTTGTAAAGTGAGCTGAGATTTCCCAAGCACTTCAACCTAAACACACTGTTTTAGGTAAAATATAAAACAGAATTATTAACTACAGAAAGATAGATTTTAAGTGATTATAAGTAGCAAGCGTGGAGCACCAAAGTTGGTTACTTAAGAAATGAAAATAAATTCACAGTCTGAGTTCTAACTCAGGATTTGAATCAAACAGTCTTTCACCCTGACACATGGTACAAACAAGTCGTAGATCCTCATCACACAGGCTGAAACTGCCTTCCAGCCTGGGACCACCCTCCCCCAGTTCAAAGTCTTTGTCCCCCAGATGTTTCTTCCAGTGTTGAGTTGTGGGGGAGTGAGGCCAAGTGATGATAACACGTCCCCTCTTTTATAGTTTCTTCCAGCTTGCTGGAAAGATCTATGCTTGTGACATGGGGTCTGCATCCGGTTGGTCAAGCAGTCTCCATTGTCCACGTGTTCTCTCTGAGAAGTCTCCATGGCATACAGTTCCTAGGATAATGGATTGTTTCTTTGGTGGGTGTTGATGAGCCATTAAACACTTTCTGGCTACTCCACTGTTGTAGCTGAAAGGCTGTTTGTGGGTGTTCCCAACCTCACAACATATTTCAGTAACACACACATAGCAAAACTTCATAACTTCACATACAGTGATAGCACATACAATTCAACAGGATATTAATGTTAAATACATCAAAACTTTTAAAATGGTACCTCACAAGGCATAGTTTGTACAAAACATAATAATTATATGACAGTGGTGAATATGGGGGTGTCACAGGCCCCTCTGGTTTCAGCTGCCTATTCCATAAAGAAGCTCAGTTGCTTTTTACATGTATCTGAATGAAAGGCAGCTGTGACACCCACTATAGTGAGCTTTAACGCAACCCATAACAGTTCCTTGCAGGACTGGATTTCTGATGCAGCTCATATAGCTTCTTTCAGGTGGTATGGTAATAAGCCTCCTGCTTTGACTCTGACTTAAATATATGAGACATAAAATATCCATCTGGCATGGTTTCCATAAGTTTTGCTGATTATCAAAAGTTAGATGACAAAAAACCTGGCTCAGATACAAGTTAATCTTTTCTAAATTTATGACATCAAAATAATCTATGGCCACCAGACCGGTAACCGAGAGAGGATGTAGCCACTTCATACTTAATGTACAGTTATACTCTGCAAGTGATTAGGCAAAAATTGAGTCTTCTTACTCTTTAGACCGGTATCTTCTGTGTATTCAGTTATATCTCCTTATTTTACTGACTAACATTTTAGTACTTTTCCTCTTAGCATTGCAGAGCCAGTAATACAGATATAGGAGAATGAGATGGAAAATGTTCTGTCTTGCATGTCATAAACAGAATTGCTAACAACATTCAGATACACAGTTCTTTAGTTCTGATGTTGCATGAGAGAAATAACCCTTTCTTTTTGTATTCCAGCTTGAGATCCACAATACAATTTTTACAAAGTTACTATTTATAATTCAGCCACATTTTAAGGTTGAAACTTGCTTAACATTATAAGCGTAATTTTGGTCCCACCATACCAAAATGTTCACGTCCTAAAATGTTCACTTCCACTTCAAATTTTGGATACATGATCTGTGGGCAAAGGATTTTTTTTTTTGCCAAAATTTTGTTTTTGAGATATGGAACTTAAGAAAAATAAGTGCTAGATAATTTTTTTAAATTGTCTAATACATTTTGGAGATTTTTAAGAACACATTGGACAAATACCTGTCAGGGATAGTCTAGGTCTACTTAATCCTGCCTCTGAATGGGGAGATGGACTATGACCCGTCAAGGTCCCTTTCAGTCCTACATTTGTATGATTCAATGTTTTCTGTTGCATCTTATTCATAAGAGGCTTCATATGAGGATTATTAGAAAGATCGAGGTGAAATCTAGTGCACAAGACAGATTTTAAGACTGGAAAAGGCATATCTGAGAAGATTCATTGACCATTTAGATTAATCAGAATGGCCTTGCAGAAGAGAGCCTTCAAAAGATAAACCAATCAATAGGGAAGTCTGTTATGTTTTTTCAGGGTAGGATGCAAACTGGAGAAATTATAGCCCATGGAAACCCAGGCAACTATAGTAAAGTAAAATGAAATTAAAACATTTGTGAAAGTTTGGAGATTCACAGGTAAGGTACCCAAACTACCTTAATGCATACTCTGTGGAAAAAAAAACACAGAACTTCTGAGACAACCTTAAACATCCAGAACAAGCAGTTTCATCTCCTCAGTGACCACAAAAATGAGAAGTGCCTTACTCTTGCAATGGTTGCTTTGGTTTGAGAGGCTCTGGACTTCTTAAATCTCTTAGAAAAAGTCTTTGATCCAAAAGTACCATATCTTACAATGTAGACATGAAAGGAACCAAGTACAGAAGATGTGCAAGGATCCTGGAGTCGTTACAAGGTCAGAGTTAAAGTACTTTGAGAACCTGAACTGTGAATGTCCAGACATTCAAATATTTGACTTTTTTTTAAGTTTAACCTTAACTCAAAAATATTTTCTGAGTTTCTAATGGCTATTTTTGGGGTAACTACAACATTTTTGTAATATTTTTCTTAGCCATAAGTTTCTGGTGCTGATATGCGCTCTCAACCTTAACACTGGTTTGTTGAAGTTTTTTTATGGGCATATTATGATTTCCATGTAGAATCAGGCAGAAAAATAACCCATAATGTCAAAGAGGAAGCTTTTAATCAAACACATTTACCTGCACTTACTTTTCTGAAACACCAAGAATATTGAAAGCTACTGGTTCCCCTTTCTTCAGGTTTGTTGTGGTATGATTGGCCCTCTGCAAAGTCGCTCCTCAAATTGACGTGTCACAGAGAACAATTACAGCAGAGTCCAAAAACTTTGTGTATCCAGTGTCCTTAATAGCCACCATGCCTGTTCTCTCCTTCCTTCTCTGCTTGTACTTAATTCGCTGTTCTGTTTTCACATAGCTGGGCTTCTTTTCTGATACATGCTGAAGTTTAAAAAAAATGAAATTCATCATCAGAAGCTCTTTTCTGTCTGGTTTCGTACTTTTGCTGTCTCTCACTGTATCACAACCTGTCACTCTGTCACACTTCGTTGCCCACTCGTACACTCATTCGTACGCCTGCTTTTTCTTTCACACTTATGCTCTGTTACCCTCTGTCAGTCTCACTCCTGCTCACTCAAAATTCTACCCGTATATTCCTTTTACACTTGCACCAGTTCACACTTCCCTCGTACCCTCATACTTTTCTGAATGTTTTCACGCTTCCACCCTTTTAGGCTCTTTCTTGTGTACTTACTTTTATGCTTCATTTCACCCTGACTCTTTGTCACACATTGTTCAACTTTCTGCATTTTATCACTGAACTCCTAGGGGTACATTGGCAGCATTTCCTATGGGGAACTGGGGCTGCTATTCTGGTGTATCTCTAGTAGAATTTATGTGCCTAGTTTGACACAAACTGTGCTGCAATCAGAAATCCTCAACATCTACTAGTTTTCCTTCACATGTGCACTATTTATTACTTCTCTCTCTTTTTTGTGTGTGTTTTTGTTTTTTCCAGTCTTCTTTCTTTCTTCTACTCAAATAGGTTTCTGCTAGGAAAGTAATTTTTGCCAGACACAAAACATAATTTTAAAGTAATGCAGTCTTCGTGACAGTGCCAAGGAACCTGGAAACGGAGCTAAAATAGAGCATTGCTACCCAAATCATCACAATTATAACAATAGTGATATGATAAATCAGATATGGACAGATATTCTTTTTCTACCAGTAAAACGGTAATGTTTTAGAATGGACAGGCCAAGCAGCTGTGCATCCAACCCTCTAAGTGCTGTCTAGCTTTACTTAATGTTAACAAAACAATTCACAGATTGCAGCTTCTGTTTTTGCTTTGGGAGTCCTTACATACGTTAATTGATGACCCTCTTTATGAATAATTTTTTCTCCCAACCACTTACTCGCTGGTTTGTTTGTAACTTTCTGTCCTTTTTTTTTTAGTATGTTATCCTCTCACATAGTTTTGTGGCATCCATTTTCTCTGGTTTACAAGCACAGCTTAATTGTTATTTAGCCAGAACCATATATAGGGCTTTCACTGGAGAAAATTTGATGTAATTTAATGTCACATTGCCAGCCAAGGTTAATCAGGAATGTCCAGTGTTTTTAGATAGCTGAAAATCTCTTTATAAATCCTTGCCTTATCTCTTTCTGCCCAATATTTAGAATTTAGTCCACTAAATGTCTCCCAGCAGCAGTATTGATGTCTGAGGGCATTTTTGCCCATGGTTTGTGCTTGCTTCAATGTAACGATAAGCCTGTATTATAAATAAATAGCGGTATAACCAATGGGGTTGGAAAGAAACTACAGATGAGGACTTGGAACTTTTTGCACATAGAGGAAGTTGTGTCTCTGCAGTTCAGTACTTTAATATCGGCACCCTATAGCAAATCTCAGAACTTCTGACTGTGAGACAATGGTGAGCTAGAAGGGGAAGGAGAGGCTTAGATAACGTGTAAAGAAGAAAAGGAGTTCCAAGGTGGGGAAGAAGACAGTTAAAGATATATGAGGGGCACAAGCGAGATTAGGGAGTAGGGGAGAAAAGGACCTCCAAGAAAAGAGGACTTGAGAGAGCAGTTGGAGGAGAACATAGGAGTTACCATACTGGCTCAGACTCTTGGTTCATCTAGCCCAGTATCCTGTATCTGATGGTGGACAGCACCAGATGCTTCAGAGGGCGGTATAAGAACTCTGCAGTAGGCAGATGTAGGGATAATCTGTGGCCCGCAATTTGGTTTTATCTTCATCTCTAATAGTTAGAGATTGGTTTAAATCCTGAAGCATGAAATTTAACAGACTTACAAAATTTTTGTTTTCATTAATAATGACAACTCTGAATGTTCTTGGTATCCCTAAGGTTAGCTTGGCATAAGCCTATAGAGAATTCTGATAACCAAGACAGTAAATTGTTTTTTTTGGAGATACTTAGAGTGAATGTAATCAATGAAGGTGACTAAAGATAGATTATTATTTTGCTTCCTGCGGTGACCAAAAAACCCCCTAATTTCTGAATGATGGGGGTTTAAATAGTTCATACAAGTTTGCTCTTTGCTTTTGAGTTGGGAGAAACAAGTGCTATTCCTTATCTTCAAGGCTTCTTTTTGAGTCTTGGATTGTTTGAATTATAGATAGGGCCCATGTGATAAATGTATATGCAGAGATAGAAGTGCGTTTTACCTGAGGAGCAATGAACAGTTTGGCTTAGAGAAATGGCAAGCAAAATTGTGCATTTATAATGCCTCAGCAGCAAATGCAGGGGCGGCTCTATGCTTTTTGCCGCCCCAAGCACGGCAGTCAGGCGGCCTTTGGCGGCACGCGGTCACACGGATTCGGCAGCGTTTCTGCGGGTGATCTGCCATTCACGTGGCTTCGGCGTACCCGCCGCCGAATTACCACCGAAACCGCGGGACCGGCGGACCTCCCCCAGGCATGCCGCCGAAGGCCGCCTGACTGCCGCCCTCACAGCGACCGGCAGGCCGCCCCCGGCAGCTTGCCGCCCCAGGCACACGCTTGCTGCGCTGGTGCCTGGAGCCGCCCCTGAGAAAATGAGAAGATGTTACATGCAAGTGAGAAACAGCCATAAAAGTATTGTATGTAAAATACTAGAGGCATGGTTTTGTTTTTAGCCTAAAATAAGGGAATTTACTCAGTTAAATTTGTGCCTTTCATCATCTGCTGAAAACAATGAGAGTGTGAAAGATAAATGTATTGCCATGAAGCATTTTGTTGGGAAACTGTTCTTTACCCAGATTGTTCCTGACCAGCCATGCCTCATTCCCTGCACCGAGACTGGGTGGTAGATTGGGGACACAGGGTATTTGTTTATGAGGTTTTTGTACATGGGGTTTTCCTGGGTAAATATCAATACAAGCTTGTTTAGTTTGTTTCTTAACCTGCTGCATCAAATGAGTCCAGATTCCAGTTGCTATCTCTTCAAGCAACCTAGTGGTGAAGGGTATACTCTCAATTCACTGGAGGCAATAGAGGCCGGACATTTGAGATACATTTTTATTATGTTAATCAAAGCAGACCTCTCATTTTTCTTTAAATTTATCAGCAAAAAAGCCAGAATTTTATTTTTGAAACCAGTTCCATTCATTTTTTAATGGGTATCTGAACATCTTTAACCTTTTGGGGCAATTATGTTTAATAACTCTCTAAGCCTTATCCATTTTCTCCATTCTGTAGATTTTTTTTCTTTCTTTTAATAAAAAACTGATTAATTATAAGAAGATGAATACTAGAATGCCTTTAGGCGTCTTGCTGAATCCTAGCCTGGAACTGATAAATTTTATCTCTTCCAATTTAATTTTTTATTGGAATTTTTCTAAGCCTGGAATGCATTTTCAAAAATTACCTGTATACATAACGGCTGGGACTCATGTCACCAGGTAAACATTATGAATATAATGAAATCCAGCCATAGGAAAGCCTGTCCTACAAACTCTGGTTTTGGGACCAGATGCCCTAAAAGGAATGAATTTCTTTCTCATGTGAGGAAATAGAATATATCTATCTGTCTTTGTTTGTGTGGATAGTGAAAAATAAATTTTTAAATAAGAAAATGGGATTGTGAAACAACAAATATAGGCTGAAGGACATAGGGATGGGTATAAAACTTCAAATTACTTTTAACTTGTTTTTAAAATTGACTAGAATTCAGTTTGATAATATCCCTTTAACTAAAAATGATCACTTATAATACTGAAAACCTCAAACATTCAAAAATCATGAGTTCAGACGCTCAAAAATCATGAGGTCGTCTTAAAAATAATGTGTTTTTTACCTAAAAAACTAAACCAAACCAAAAAAACCAACCAACATTTCAGGTTCTTTATTTGCTTTTTGGTTTATGAACATGTAGGATACACTTAGGACACATTTTCAAGCTTTTCTCTGCAACCATGAAAACTTACTATTTTTTCATGTAAAGGCTGAAATTCTCATGTAATCACTTATTTCCAGAAGCTGGGGCTTTAAGTATAACATTAAATATCATGAGACCTGCAATAAATTGGTGAAGGTTGGCAACACCACACCCATCACCTCATCTAAATCTATTTTATAAGTCTTACCAATAACTTCTCACAAAGACATAGCATTTAAGACTCGTCATTTGGAAGTCTTTTGGGATTCCTTCTTTAATCTACATGGTAGTTTTAGGGAGGAGGATGGGAGTTTAACTAAAAGATTCTGTCAGCCTTTCTATCACCTAGAGAGTTGGAACACCTAGTATCCTCATGGTTTAGGTAAAAAATGAACTTGGGAACTGTAAATTCCCAGATAGAAGATGCACAAAGGGGCAGATCCTCAGCTGGTGTTAACTGTCATTGTTTCATTGACTTCAAAGGGTTTATGCCAGCTTGCACCAGCTGAGATTCTGCTCCAGAATGTGTAGCCATAGATTGCTGCAAAGATGATATGTGGGCAACTCTTCAGATTCTGTAGTACTTGGCTGCCACACTCCTACATGACAACAGTTATTTATTAAGTTACCTATTCAGTTGGCCACCAAAGTGTTGTGAAATATCTGTATCCTCCTTCGATAGGATATTGTTAGCCCATTGTGCTGGTAGATCTTTGGAATGGCAAAGAAGCCATGTGGGGACCTATTTTAGGTCTGATTTTCTGTGATGGTGGTCATGTGAGTCATATAGAGCCTGGTCTTGAGAGATGCTAAGCACATGCAACTCCAGTTGAGAATTTTAGGTGCTCGGTATTTCTCAGGAATGGGCCTGTGGTGTGCAGTAATAGGGATGAGCATTGTAATAGTTTCATAGAGATTAAGGCCAGAGGGACCATTAGATCATCTAGTCTAACCTGTATATCACAGACCATTAAATTTCACCCAGTTACCCCCTTATTTAGTCCAATAACTTGTGTTTGGCTAAAGCATGACTTCTGTTTGATGAAGAAATATCTTCCAGAAAGGCATCCACTCTTGATCTGAAGACATCAAGGGATAGAGAATCCGCCACTTCCCCTTGTAGTGGTTCTCATGATTAATCTCTCGCTCTCTCTCAAAAATTTGTGTCTAATTTGAGTTTGTCTGACTTCAGTTCTCAGACACTGGTTCTTGTTATGTCTTTTTCCACTAGACTAAAAGGCCCTTTAGTACCTGGTATTTCCCCCCCCCCTCACACACACACACAAGGGTCTTCTACATTGTCATCAAGTCACCTCTAAATCTTCTTTTTGATAAACTAAACAGATTGAACTCTTTAAGTCTCTCTCTCTGTAATTTTCTGCAGTCCTTGAACCTCTTTTATGGATCTTCTTTGCACCATTTCCAAGTTTTCAACATCCTTTCTAAAATGGGAACATCAGAACTGCATGCAGAATTCCAGTACAGTATCTCACAACAATGCAGTATACAGAGGCAAAATCCCCTCCCTACTCCTATTCTTTACTCTCCTGTTTATACATCCAAGGGTCACATTAGCTCTTTTTGCCTCAGCATCACACAGGGAGTGCGTTTTGAGTTGCTTGTTCATCCTAACCCCTAAATCCCTTTTCAGAGTCACTGCTTTCCAAGTATGCTCACACTTCTTATCAAACTGTCTGTACTGGGCTATCTTGATTATCACTTCAGAAGTTTTTTTTCTCTTAATTAATTGGCCTCTCAGAGTTGGTAAGACAACTCCCACCTGTTTATGCTCTCTGTATGTGTGTATATATATATCCCCTCAATATATGTTCCATTCTATATGCATCCGAAGAAGTGGGCTGTAGTCCACGAAAGCTTATGCTCTAATAAATTTGTTAGTCTCTAAGGTGCCACAAGTACTCCTGTTCTTCTTTTTGTGGATACAGACTAACACGGCTGCTACTCTGAAAACTGCTTTCCAAGACAGTCTTCCATTCTGTAGGTATGACCTGCATTCCTGGTACCTAGATGAATAACTTTGCATTTTGTTTGAATGGGCACATTTTACCAAGCAATCCAGATTGCTCTGTATGACTGTCTTGTCCTCCACCAATCATTGTCATCTGCAAATTTTATCAACAGTGATTTTATATTTACTTGCACATGATTGATAAAAATGTTGAATAGCATCGGCCCTAGTACCAATCCCTTGGGAACACCATTAGAAACACCCACATTTGATGATGGCTGTCCACTGACCACTACTTTTAGAGATCTGTAAATTCATATATTCAAAGATTATAAAGCCACAAGGAACCACTGTGATCATCTAGTGTGACTTCCTGTACAATACAGGCCATAGGAATTAATTCCTGTTTGAATTAGATCTTGTCTTTTGGAAAAATATCTAATCTTGATTCAAAAATATTTTGTGATAGAGAATCCACCACAATCCTTAGAAAGTTGTTCCAATGTAAATTACCCTGCCTATTAAAAAATTGTGCCTTTTTCCAGTTATCTAGTTCTTAATCTATTTAATGTGTGCTTTACTGATATTGCACAGTGCTAATTTTTTTAACAATATGGTGCAGTGCTAAGACAAACACCTTACAAAAGTCTAAGTATATTATATCTACATTGTTACTTTTATCAACGAAATGTGTAATCTCATCAAAGAATGAATGAGGATTGTTCAAAAGACCTTTTTTCCATTAAACCCTGTTGTCTGACTGTATCTGCTTTATTATTCTGATGGGGACTGATATCAGGCTTACCAGCCTATAGTTACCCCAGTCATCCCACTTGTCCTTTTTGAATATTGACTCAACGTCAGCACTCTTGTCACAACATCAGCACTCTTGTCACTGAAGCATCTTTTCCTATATGGGAGGAAATTAAATTGCGTTTTTGGCACTTTAGTGAACACATTCCCTTTAACAAATATTCAGAATGCTTTGGGTTTGGGTTTTTTTCTACGCCTTTGGACCAGAGGAGATAAGGTCTCCTGATTAATTTTCGTATTTATTAAAGAACCAATTCTGCCACATGACTACAGTGAGACTGCTTGTGGAGTAAGGCACTAGTCAGCATGAGAAATGGGTCCTAAATTCTGAGGGTGCTGGTATTCAGCTAAACCTTGGGTACAGTTGGTTTGAGCTTCACTGGAGAGTCTAAACAAATTAACTCTCTGGAATAGAACCCTGGTACATTAGTGTCCATGTTCTAGTCAGCTGAAGAAGCTTTGCTTAGGGTTTTGTAGTTCCTGCTTTGATGTCTGGCTTCAAGACTCCTTTTCAACTCTTGCAGTGGTCCCATTCAAAGCCCATGTTGGAACATTGTGAGTTGGACTTATACTAATGGGATATTATGTTAGAAAGAGCTCAACGAATTTATCTGTGTGTAATAATTCCGCTTTACTGTGACTGAAATAGCAGAACATTCAAGTGTCACAGGGGAAAAAATATGAACTCCTTTTATCTTCTTTCTTTTTGTCTTTGCAGCCATCCATTTGTTTGTTGTTAAAGCAATGTATTAGCTGCCTTGCTGGCTATCGTTAAAGCTTCAATGCTGATTTATAATTTTTATATCTCTAAAAAACAAACACTGATTTAATAAAGCCACAAGCTACACTACACAGGCAGTGCTTCCTCCTGGGACATGAGAGGGTGTCCTACTCCCTTGTTCGCTATGCAGTGAGATTTTCACCTCGTAACTGAAATGGAAGCTTCTTTTTTCAACAGAGATGCACTCTCCCTTGAGATTGGGTCACTTTTCCAAAGCATCTTTGTCGCTGAGTCTATCCTGACTCCATTTTCCTTGGGGCTCAGACTTTCCTTTGGATGTTAGCTGGTCAGATTCCTGTTCTTGTTGTTCCCTTTAGACAGGCACCATCTGGACATCTTTATGTTGCAATTGAGGATAGCCTAATATTTTGGTTTGTTAGGATTATGGGATTAGTCTGACTTTTAAATAAAGTAAAGCAGACAGCTTCTCATTAACATTTATATTGCTTTTTTCTTTGTTTGGTCGTGGCCATTAAAATTAAAGCACCAAGTTTGTTTGGGTTAGTGAATTTCTTATACAAAGAATGCAAGGTGATGCAGTGGGTTAAGGCAAGGTTCCACTCCCACTTGGGTCACAGAGAAAAATAAATACAGTGGAATCATATTGGTTCACAAGCCTAAAACCTTAGAATAGTTTGCCACGGTTTGAAGCGTCTGTTTAATAGCAGCCACGGACTGGAATGAATGGGAGGTGCTATGGTTTAGAACTCAGGTACAGTGGTATAGATACATGGGAGCAGCTTTCACTGCTTCACCTTGCGCTGTCCCCAGTTCTAGCTTGTGCCATTAGCCCTCCACTTTCGTGAACACCAACATCACACAAAGAATGAAAAATAAAGTATAATATCTCTCTTCCAGTTATAAATGAAAAAGTTCCCACTGAACAGAGAGTGTAGATCCTGCACAGTCTGGAAATTTATAGTTTGGGAGGCTGAATTAGAATCTGTTATTAAAGACAAGCGGCACTGCTATCCCATGATTTCCAGCATTAAAAACAACAGTAAAACCTATCAACTGATTGTAATTGTTTGCTATCCACATTTTTGTTT
Source organism: Trachemys scripta elegans (assembly GCF_013100865.1). Taxonomy (NCBI): domain Eukaryota; kingdom Metazoa; phylum Chordata; order Testudines; family Emydidae; genus Trachemys; species Trachemys scripta. The sequence goes on from NC_048298.1 coordinate 94,480,907, forward strand.
ATTAACCAGTAAATAACCAAGATCTGCTACTTAATTCTAGCAGCTAGTGGAGCATATTAACATATGTATTTTTTTTTAAGCAGGAGCTCAGTTGTGCAATTGTTCCTCAGCGAATAAGGCTAGATCTTAGTTTTACAGTCTAATTTATTTTAAAAAACAACAACAAAAACATCCCTGATGAATGCCAATTCAGTTAACACTGAAGAGCTCTGTACTGAAAACAGAGTATTGAAAGTGAAAATTACATATGATAGAATATTACATCCATAGTAGTGATTGTAAATGAGTCAAACAGCAAATGCAAAACAACCTCAAATACTCAAATGCTGTTGGATGCATAGAATAATAAGTACAAATAATTGAGCTTTTGGATCATTGAGAGGATTTTTAGCGTAATTAAGAGATGACCGGGTACATCTCCCTGTTTATATAAAACATGGTCATTCCTAACCAAAATTCTAATAATAGAGATTGTACGTATGTTATCAGACTGCTGATGACACACATTTAACATACATGAGTACTTTCCACATTCTCAGTGCATGTATATTGCATAACAAAGCAATAGGTGGAGTATGAAGCAATGGCTAGAGTTAAGGTTGTCTACGTGTTTCCATTCTAAAGGATCTCTTTCAGATGCTTAAACTGTGTCAAATTCTGGCTGAAATATTTCATTTTTGTGCTATGCCTGAAAAATATTTTTTTTTTAAAGTTTGAGCAAAAATAGTTCGGCCATTTTCAGGTATGAATAAAATGTGCGATGGAGAGTATTTATTTATTTTGCAAATATCACCCACTCAAAGATATTATGCATCTATTACTCCTGTGGGTATTCTGGTCCAAAAAATAAAAAAAATTGTATGCAATATTTTAAAATTCTGAAAATTTCTGCACATTGTATTTGTCAAAATAATACAATATAATCACACCAGTTTCAATTATTTTGGAAATGTCTTTCAAAATACCTGTCAGCAAGTATGGCTGTAACAATTCAGCCAACAAGAAAGTTTCAGGAAATGTTTTTTGACAAATAGATTCCTTACTAGGTATACTAGTACAGAACTTTGAGTAATAATACAGAACTTTATGTAATAATTCATTTAAACTATAATACATGCACAGTAGCGCAGAATTCCCCTGGGAGTTTGTATGGGTTCTGGAGCTGTGATAGGCACATTAAGAGGAGGTTCTTTTTCTAAGTCCCTATTTTTAGTCAATTTTAACTTTTCTGAAGAAAATACCTTTTGAGTTGAAATTTCTAGTGCTTGTTCTTAACCCAAAGGTGAATTCTTTTGGTGTGGGATGGGTATGAATGAGTCTGATGAAATACTATTTGTCTGTTTTTGAGTTATCAGAATATGGGATGAAATGGTGTTTTTCACACATTAGCTAATTGTTCAGTTGTCATCTTTTGTGCATGAATAATTCTAAAAGAGGTTAATTTTAATCTTCCTACTTTCTATGGACGTAATCTTTCATGAAGACAAAGGCTTTTGACTTTTAGAAAAAACATAGTATAGAAAATGTTACATTTGGAAAATCAAAGGTTGTGCATGAGCATTAGTAAATGATCTTCCACTAATTTTTCAGCATGCACTGAGAAGCAGAGCTATTTTAGGGTGAGATCAATCTGGATGTTCACTTTGTTTATTCTTAAAAATGCATTTCAAGTTGAATTTCAGTGCAAAAAATTGTTTGGTTGTGTTATGATTGATGATTTAAATGCACAAAAGACAAGTACTTCCAAGTTACAGCTGCTGTGGGAAACAGAAGCTGGTAATATTTTACATATACATTAGGGCATACATTTACCTGCATAAACAGTTATACAAAATACTACATATATAGAGAAGGAAAGAGTAATGGGTGCTGTGCGAATTACAGCCTTTGAATTTTGAATTTCGAGACTTTAAACTCAGAACTCTAAAACTGCATTCATGTTGGGCTTTTTCCATTGAATCCATAATGCATAAAATGAACGATATCCAGTTTTACAATATAATGTCTTGATTCTGCAAACACTTGTGTGTGTGTGTTTAACTTTAAGCATATGAATAAGCACGTTGACTTTAATGGGCCCATTCATGTGGCTTCAGTTAAGCACACACATAAATTTTTGCAGGGTTGGAACCTGAGGCTGGATATTTATCAAGGATTTGTAAGAACACTATAAACCACCAAAAAGGAAATAAGAGCAGTTTAAACAAGAAAGAAACAAGCACTTGGCATTGGCCTAACTCTGCTCCCACTGAACTCAATTGTTGTAAAACTCCCAATGACTTTTAATGAGAACTGAATTGGTCTGATGTTGAGCACTTTTGAAAATGCCACCCAAACAAACATAAAAATACAGTCCTATAATGTTTACAGTTTAGTGTTCAGTGGTATATAATACTCTCAGTGCCTTAGTACTGTCTTGTTGTAGTATTCTGGATGAGTGAGAATGCAATTACCATCAGAGAGAATATTCTGTTACAGGACAAAAAAGAAAAGAGGGTGGATTGGGGAAAGCGAGGAATATCTGTGCTAGATCTACAGCAGCAGGCAGTCGATCTTTAGATCTATATACTTTGGAAGCATCCCTCCATATTTATTAGTCTTTCTGTAGCTGGGGAATGTGCTGTTCACTTCTGCAGTTTCAACTGAATGCAGTATGTTTCTTTACTTAAGGCTTATTCTCTGCTACATGCCCAGCACCCTCCAGCCTTACTTTCAGTGATTGTGTAGCATTTCTGCATGCTGTTAAACAGCTGCTGTGTTCCACTCCAGAGGTGGCTTCATTTCAACAATAGGTGAAGTGATACCCCTACCCTCACAGGGGTGTTGCAAAGCTTAGTTAATATTTGTAAAGCACATTGAGATCCTGGAATAAAAGGAACTGTAGAAGTGCAAAGTATTGTTTCCACCAACCAGATGGCGTCTCTGCTGCATGCCAACTGAGTATGTGCACATAAGCATTTGTGCCATTAAGGCTAGCTAACTTACGTGGGTATCAGTGAGCTAGAGCCCTGCACTAGACTATTTTTTTTAACCCTGCTCCTGTCCCGCCCCGCCCCGCCCCACAATACCCAATCCCACCCACTCCTGAAATGTTAGTTGAATTTTTATCCCACTCCCACTGTTATAGCAATAGGTCCTGCGGGACCTGCCAGATCCCAGTCCTGCTGCAGGGTTCTACAGTGAGCTTCACCTCTGCTGTAAGATATACAGGTCTAAGCTACCTTTCTTTTTGACTTCGAGAAGCAGTGTACATCTTTCTAAAGAAGGCCGCCTTTTTTCCTTCACCCCCTCTACTTTTCAAAGGACACTTTATATCTCAGACAGACAGATCAAGGATTCTTTCTGGTGTGTCAGGTTGGTTACAGTTCCCTGGGCTCCCAATCTCAAGGTTTAGAGGGGATACAGAAGTCTATGAAAGGCTACTTTGATTCCAATTAATAGTGATTGAGAACCTGCATAGTTAACAGGTTCCTAATTGTTGGCAAGCTTCTTGGTGACCTTTTTCACTTAAGCAAGGAGGCTGATTGCTGAGGAGTTTTCTCTTACCTATAGCTGGTATGAAATGGTTTGGGGCTTTTACTCTCTCTCCAATATCCTGTTTGATCCTTGTTTCTTTAGAGAGCGTGTTACTCAACCAACTGTGTTCTCTCTGATTGACATATTGTGCATTGGGCTTCACAGTCTATAGGTACAATAGATTTGCATTCACTTCCAATATGCTCAGTATTGCCAAACCCAAAGTTATAAAAACACAAGTCACCGCCTTGCTCCAAAACATCGGATTAACCTAAAAACCGTGAGATTCTTTAAACAAAAATGTTTAGTTTATAGGAATTGGGTAGTATCCCTTTTGCAAGCCCTCTAGTGGTGCTCACTATATCTTTTTATTTTAGAAACTTCCAGAAAACAGCCAGAGCAGCAGTGTGTATGTATCTATCCCTCATGTATTTATATATAGTTATTTAGTAAATATGGTTCTGTAGGATCCAGCTACGGTTTCTTCACGTTGTTTTTGGTATTGTGGCAAAGTACCTTCTTCTCCCCAGCAGGCTCAGTCCTTTTTAGCCTTGGGGACACAGGCTTGGGCAAAGCAAATCCTTGTAGGTAGCACAGGGTCTGGCTTTTCCTTCCCTCAGTCAGTCAGTCCCTTGTGCTTATTTATCTTCCCTTCTGGGGACAGGGTGCGGCCTTCCTTGCAGGAAGGGTTCAGAGCCTTGCTGCTCCTAGCTTCCTGGCAGTTTCCCTGGTTGGTTGGTTGGTTGGTTCTCTCTCTCTCTCTCTCTCTCACTCTCTCTCCCCCCTCTTCCACACTGGGGAGGGTTTAAAAAGATCCCAAGCAGTTGGAGCCAGCTGAACCTAATTAGTTCCCTGGTAGCCCCTTGTCCATCTGAACCTTATTTCCCCCTGGTTCTCTCTCCTCAGTGGCTTGGGAGAGGCCTTTTTAATCCCCTGGGACTGATTACTACCCCCCC